>NC_056729.1:685676646-685961646 GCF_019279795.1 Protopterus annectens | reverse complement strand
ATATCTATGATCTATCCCAATGTGCACCCCCCATTGTTAGGCTTTATCCACATGTGATGCTCTAAGAGGTGGATATGTCGGGTCACAGCTGCGGAGCCTGACACACCCTGGGAAAGGACAGCTCACATATGGCAACCACTAGAGTGTGTCAAACAGTTGTGTTTGTGCCACTGCTAGGACAGTTAATGGGATGTTGCCCATATCCATATGTTACCTGTGAATATGAGTATTATACATGTTTGTATTGCAAATCTAGGATACCTATATAGGGCATGAGCATAGTAAAGCACTGTTGCAGATGTGTGTGTTAAGCTGCATGTGATATATTGAATTAATAACATTCAACTGTACAGTGTTCTGCTCGACAATGTTCACAGTTGTGACAGATATCTGTAGTCACTTACACATATACTTGTGTTATGTCAGCTATATTAATACTTTATCAAAATTGATTTCCCTGTTTTGTCATCCAGTGATGTGGACCAATGCCCAGAAGTTCTGGTATAACAGGTTGAGACGTATGATTGAGCTGCGAGTCTGTAAATACAGTGCGCCATACTGACATAGAACACAAATGTATAGCAGGTATCCCCTGAGCATGTGTATGTATGCGTATGTTCGGCTGAAAGGCACAGAAGTAATAACATGGGTCACAAGCAGTCCGGAAAATAGGATGTGCATGTTGGACATGTGTAATATCACTGTCACTGCATACAACAAAATAAAATGTGTACTGCTACTAATAGTTGCATTGCCATGACAGTGATATGGACACTACTGTAGGCATGCTTATCAGGTAGTAATCAGAGAAGTGTACAACTGTGTTAAGACCCACTGTCCATGCATACCACTAACAGCTATAGCAACACCCATATACACTGGATATCAAAGTGTACACACCCCTGTTGCAATGCCAGGTCTGTGTGCTGTATGCCAATGACAAAACGTTTCCCACCTCAAATGTGACCCATAACCTGCCCAGTTCTATTGAAAAAGAAACAAAGCTGTTTCATGGAAGGTGAGCAACCATTGCCAAGTGAAGATGTGATATGATGTTAGAGTACAAACCAAGACAAATTGATTCTGTAATCATTTCAACAGGTGTTTACACAACATATCAGTGTAGGGGTGTGCACACACATTCAACTAGCTTACTGTACTGAGTATTAATTCCCATATGTTTTCACAGGACAGGTTATGTTCCCTATTGAACTGAGCAGGCTATAGGTCACATCACAGGGGGGGGGACTGTGTTGACATGTGGTTTTGTGGGGTCATGTTTCAATTGCACAACTACAATGCATTGTAACAGGGGTGTGTACACTTTATAGCCACTGTAGCTATATGGAATCAGCAGTACCTGACCTGTACAACTAGCTTCCACTAACGATAGAGTAATCCCCCTTGGTGGACAGCAGCAAGACACAAAGCACACAATAGGTTGCTATAGTGGCTGTACAGGGACACATAGGTGCAGACCACAACTTGGAAGCAAGTGCACCTCTATTTGAGCAAGCATTTAGGTTCACAGGTGACTTCCTGTAAGGCTGACTATGACTAGAAATCAGACATATCCAAACCACCAAGGACCATTGCAACCATGTCTCCACATATGTATGCAGTCTCAGAGGCAGTGACACAAGTCAACCTGTACTGGGGGTAAAGCACACCTCATGCACACATGCCATGGATACAGGCAACCTGCATCAGACAGGATAGGTGGGAATAGTGGCACCCTGTCCACAACATTTGTACAGGGGGATATGCACATCAATCACACTCCTGCCCACATCAATGGTGAGCATGTACATAATGTCGACTGATGGCAACAACATCAAGTCTCCATGGGGCATGAGAACATCACAGTCTGCCTCCTACATGAACTCAGGCATGTGCTCACAGCACCATCACACACTACAGTCAAACACATACTTGTCACCAGCCACACACCATCCACATGGAAGATGGCCACTGTCATCCCTCTACACAGAAATGAATGGAGAATAGTTGATTATACCATTAAGTGTCCAATATTGGGGGAGCCGGACAGGCAGGGCCAGGAGTGTAATGCAAGATGTCAAAGCCATGATAGCTTACAGTGTTATGGTATAGTCTGGATTATTTGCAAGTAATATCCACTGTTGATGTGCACATGAACAACCATATGAAGTCCTGTGACCTTTTTCCCTGTTTATGTCTTCTAGGTACAATGCCCTAGGAACATTTGCCAGCATTCATTAACCTTGAGAATGACACAATTATCCAATTCATCATCCAGCATCATGGCATACTATTCGGCTGCAGGGCCTAGGATCTGCAGGAGAGGAACACCCTGTGGAACGAGCTCATCCACAGGATAAATGATGTCAGCCTGCAAAGCCAAAATTATGAGCAGGTGTGGCATCATTGCACTGACATAATCTGCCATGCCCGTCAGTGTGCTGCCGCTATTAGGTGGGACCAGCTAGCCACAGGTGGGGGTCATGCCATCCAGCCCCCAGGCACCCGCCCACCAGACAAGCCAGCAGGCTGAAGACAGCATTGTGGAGGTGGGTGCCACCCGCACAATGGATGAGGAGCATGCAGGTAAGGCCCCAGGGCACATTACTAGACCACTGTTGCATAACCATTTTTATCTGTGAAGTATCTACATGCATATGTCAGATAAGATAGTCTGTTGATGGAGTGCAGTAATGAACATATGTGCATAATCCTTAGTATTGTGGGTTTGTACTGTTAATGTGCTGAAATGCTGGTTCCACCCTATGCTAATGGCACAGGTGTGGCTACTGACATTATTTCTCTCACACAACTATTTAGGTCCTTCTGGTATACAACTGGGGCAGCAGCCTGTAGATGGTGAGTATGTAGTTGTTTTGTTCAGGTTTGCCAATACATTGGCCATGTTATGGACATACTATTTGCCATGCACACATTTAACACACCTACCCATAATGCATGCTGTACATGCTCATTTTTTTGGTGTTAACTGCACTACATCACAGTGGTCACCATGATGGCATATCTGAAGGGTAGGCAAGATTCCTGCAGTATACCTAACAACCTGTCAGTGCAAGATGTGTGGACAGAGATAAACATAATGGTGGAACAAATGGCCTACAGTAGGGACATGTCTGAAACATTACCCTTATACAGTGGCTACAACAGTATATACACCACTATTACAATGGCAACTGTACCTGATATAAACAACGGCAGACCACTATAGCACATTCCACACCTTTTACAACCTGTAATGTGATCCTAACATGAGCAATGAATGTGTAATATGGAATCCTATGTTAGGACAACAAATATGGGGAATACAAACCTTACCAAACATTGGAAGCATATGTGTGTGCACAGACTCCAAATAACATATTGTGGAAGCAGCTTGTGATGTACTGACAGCATTCACTCTTCCTGAGTACACAGCTACCATCAAGTACAGGGCCTCAATGTCACACCAAGTAATAGTCTGCTGTCCAAGAGGTATGTCCATGACATTTGCCCTCTCACCTGCACCAGAGGCAGCCGTGGCTTGCACACATCTTACAAACCATGAAATGGATCCCTTATCCGAAAGGTAGCAATCAGGAATGGGATAGGTAGCCTTATCTCACCACTGAATATACCATGGCAAACAGTGCAGACAGTCATCTATGTGTATGAACTATAGGAAAACATTGATGTAGAAAATAAACAGATGCCCATCCAAAACAGATGACAGAACATGTTGTAAACTGGTCATGGAGGCTGCCCAGAAACATGGAGCAACACTGAGGGACTTGTAGGAATGTCTAGCAAGTACTGCCTGTACAGTACCTGTGTTGACAATCACCTAGATTCTGCATAAGTGTGGCCTATGGGTTAAGGTAATCAGATGGAGGAGTTGTCCCACCTGAAATACCATCCAGGACTCTGTACAGGTAGCATAAGCATAACATCAAATCGCCCAAAGGCATGTGTTGTAATGTGTAATGGTGTCATGAGACCAAGGCTCACACCTACAGACAGTATTCATAAAGATATGTGTGGTGCACAAGCAACATCTCACTCCACTTCAGAGCCACCATCCCCAATTTTTAGCTTACTGGTGCCAGTGTACACCTTTAGGGTTGCTGTTCATTAGCTGGAACTAGGCCGGTAGACATGGTGCTTGGAATTTGGAACACTGCAAAAATAACACTCATGTGTGGCCCATAGTTGTCAGCCATCTGCAATGAGGCTGAGAATGGGGAGGGGTATCAGCTTGAAACACAACAGTGAACTGAAGCACACATCCAAAGCTCACTAAGAATGGCTGTAGCTGAACACAGTCAAGGTTATGAGTTGTGCCAGACATAACCCAGACTCTATAGCAATAATGAAGCCACTGTGTGACCTCTAAGGGCTGTGCACATGAGCTGACCTTGGAATCTGGCAGAGTTGGGGGACCTTTGTAGGGCAGAGTGACCAAATAATGGCAAGTGAAAATGGGCCATGCTAGTATACCCCTTCCAGGAATAGTGACTGCTGTAGTTTAGTTCACTTAACAGGTGCTTCAACAAACCATCATGTTAAGGGTGTGCACACTTATGCAACCCACATATTGCATGCATCTCATTCAGCATCTGCATGACTATCACATTTGTTTGATACTGCATTGAATTGCACAGGTCATATGTCACATATCAGGTGTGTGTAATGGTAACAAATGCAGTATTGTGTCTCCACTGCATATCATAGAAGAGGCTGGCATGTCAACAAGGGTGTGTACACTCCTCATATCCACATTAAGCTCTGAAAGCTGTCAGTGTAATTGGATTGAGTATGGCTGCAGTGCATGCCATGCATGTTGACTGTTGGGTAATGAGAGGTCTGTGTAATATCTTTGCGCCACCTCACCTGTAAGTAAGTGTGTGTGTGTGCGTGTGTGCATGTGTGCGTGTGTGCATGTGTGCGTGTGTGTGTGTGTGTGTGTGTGTGTGTGTGTGTGTGTGTGTGTGTGTGTAGAAGCAAACCATAATGTACAGGTCCTAATTTACATTTCCTGTCTGCCCCTCACAGGTGGTGATGTGGGTCAGGGTCCCTTCTGCAGGAAAACTGATGTTAGTATCCATACAGACTCTGACAATGATGATAGGCATAGTAAGGCACAGGCAGGGTTTTCAGGGGCTGAATCTGTGCCATTGGTTGACATCCCACTTTTATCCACCCCATCCCCGCACACAGTCACAATTCCCATACATACCCCATCACCAGTGGCCATAGATGAGGGACAGTTAGTGGGTGGTGGCATGGGACTGGAAAGTGTGGTGACTATGGCAAGTGTCTCTGTACACAGCAGCCATAGCCAGATGACCAGCGAGGTCCCACACAGGCAGATGTACAGGGGTGCTCATAGGAGGGCTGCTGGCCATCATGGCAGAAGTGCCACAGCAGGTGTCACCAGACGCATGTTTCAGGCCATCATGGAGCACAGGCATGTATGAAACATTACACCAGAGATAGTTTGAGGCTGCAGAGGGCTACTGTTCTTGCTGTAAGTGACTACATCTGTGATCTTGCAGATGCCCACTGTTATTTTGCAGAGGTCATGGATAGATGGTTGGGTGAGATGGTGGGAATCCTTGACTGTGTGGTGTCTGTGATAGACCATGTGGTGGGAGTAGGGCATTGGCCAACAGGTGGAGGTCTACATGGTCGTGCAACATCTCACGTCCGCTCCCGTAGTGGCAGTACCAGCACCAGCACCAGCACTGCAGGGGGGGGGTGCTGTCCACACCACTCCACAGCAGGCCACATGCTGATGGTCCTGGCCATCCCAACAGGGATGTGGATCCAGCGGACAATTGTCATCGTCGGGGGAGAGTACCATATCTGGGCTTCTGCCTGGTAGTGCTCATGCAACCCCTTGCAGGTGCAGTTCTCATGTCCATGGCTGGACACTGTGAACTGTACACCCTGCCATGTACAGTCCACAGCTGTCCAACATAAACCTGTATAGGGCAGCCACATGGCAGAACTGTGTGCATACATACACACACACACACACACACACACACACACACACACACACACACACACACACACACACATATCACCAACACAGCTAGGGCACCTCCACACCTACACACACCACATCTGCACAGGCCATTTAATAAAGAACCCCCTACCCACACACATGATGTCAACCAAATGGCTCAACCTAGGCCTCTGGCAAACCTACACCACACCCTGTGCATATGATGATACCTGTGCCACATCTCTGTCATCCATACCATCGATGGAGGGACATACTAATGTGGTTCTGATGCACAGGGTGAATTTACTAAAGTTTAGCAATGTAATGCTGTTTAACATGTTGTCAGCTGGAATGCTTAACGCTTACATGTCAGGGTGCGTAACTCTCCAGCCATGATGCATTATAGCTGTTATTAATACTGACTGATTGTGGTCTCCATAATGTATTCTGTTTGTGTTTTAGATGTCTATGTGTCAGCAGGATGTTGGTCTTCTGTCCTTTGCTACAAGGGGTGTGGCACTCTGGTGACACATTGACTGTGTCATATCCCAGGTACAGCTGAACACAAGTAACAGGTCTTTATAACAGTTACTGCATGTGCCACATGGCTGATAGGTCTGAGGGGTGTATACAGGTGAGTGCATTGTGGCTGATGTAAGCAGCTCTTCTACAGTGGACAATGGTAATTGTACTGGGTGGCACACACCAAATGTTTGTGAATAACACACACATAGAGACTTTTGTGTCGATGCAATACACAGAAAATACTGTTCACTTGGATGTACTTCATTTTGCAGAGAACCCATTTTGGCCTATGTAATTCCACCAAGACCAAATTACCAAAACATCACATCAGTAAATAATCAGTCCGCCAGTTTAAGGTAATTGAAAATGGTACTGGCAGGGTATATGTCCTCTTCCCCAATGTAGTGCAATCCTGGAGTTAGTAAACATAGGTGTGCTGGTATGGGGGGCACAGCCCTCCACTTTGTAGGGTGTGGGGTGGTGTAGAACCACACATAATGTCATTAACAACTACTTAACCTCTTACCATAAACTGTACAGTATAACAGCACACTAAGCGGGGGGATACGCACAACAATAACCCCAATGTGGGTGGCTGTGCCCACAACAACCACACCCAACTATATATACCAACTCCAGAATCACAGTACAACTGTACAGTGGGGAAGAGGGCATTTACACATCAACTACTAGTTTTGATGGAATGAATTTCCACAAGATGATTGCTTTGAAATGTTACCTTTTGCCAGTTAGTTCTCAGACAAATGATCTCCTGGGAAATATATTTTCTGCAAACTGAAGTATATCCCTTCACATAGACACACACATATTTGGCAACACTGAGAGTAGAACCCCTACCTCGGTACTTATTGCTACTAATGTGTTTGGCCTTAATTGCACACACCGCAGAGCTTGTAGGGTGAGGTGTATCCCGAGCTTCCTGTAAAATGAACATCACCAGGCCTTGTAGAGTATGGTAATGGGGGATGTACTGGGTGTTAATGGACAATACATAGCATAACATACTGTCATATACACATTGACAAACACATACAGTCATAGACACATTTTACAGACATGGGTTTATCAGTGCTGACTACCTTGTCATTGAGTCCATACTGTTACAGAGTTTTTGCACACAGCACATGCATCATTGGGCTGGATAGTGTCATCAGTTATATGTATGGTTGATGGCGACAGTGGTCCTCATACAGTGGAACTTGGTATATGTACTGGGGATACCATGGTGTAACAACAGTATAGCCAGCACCCCAACCCCACAAATGATATTGTACTCACTGAAACCCATGATAATGCTCTGACATACCCACAATCACACATTGACCAGGACTGCAATACAAAATCTTGTCTATCTAATTATTGCTACTACAGGGATATGCATTTATTGCACATGCCACAGGAATAGTAGGGTGAGGGTTTTGTCATGGGTCCCCTAATGTCAGCAACATCACCACCCCTTATAATGTATGGCAAGGTTTTAGTGTATTTGGGGAATGTGGCCTAAGAATGCTGTCTCCTACAAATATGCACACTCACACACAATTGCACACACGCACACACACACACACACACACACACACACACACACACACACACACACGCACACACGCACACACACATACTCATGTTTGCCAGGACTCAGAGGGTAACCCACGCCTATCTACCCATTTGTAGAACAGTGTTATGCTGGTACTGCAAGTTCCAGGTAGCCCATAGGGTGAAAAGTGTAACAAGGTACATTTGATGTCAATTACAGCAGCAGCCATTTCTAAGTATAGCAATGGGGATGTAGTGGGTGAGAAGGGCCTCAGAGTATTTTCAACTACAAGTTTGCAAACACACAGACACTGTTATACTCAGTAATGCACACAGACACATTTGTCAGTACTAAGCTCCATAGGTGCAGGTGTTCCTATGTGTGTACCAGGCTAATTTCCATGTAGAGATGAGAAGAGTAGGGCATGTGAGTACACGGGTATCATGCCTCCTGACATTTGTCAGCAGGCTATCTTTCAAATGATGCTACTTGAGTGATCCCCAGGGTGACAGTTAAATTCAACATCCACTCATCTGGTTTTCTCTTGAAGAGGGCTAGTGAGGTTCTCCAATTGACATGTGTGCAACATATATTGCATAACATGGCCAGTGTCTGGGTTAGGGTCCTTTACCCAAACATGTTCTGTTGACAGTGGTAGTCTGTTTGAGGTATCCATGGCATGTGGTGCATACAGAGTGAGGTTTTCTACCTGTGGCATTCATAACACAACTGGGCAGACATGTCAATGTCAGTCAATCAGAGATCGCCTGTAAGCAGCCAAGATGAATACCTGACATCTGCACATCTGTATAGAGGACAGACAGAAAGTAGCTAGCCAACAGGTTATGCATTAGGATGAATGTTTTGACAGCTAGACGTCTGAAACTGATAGGTATGCCATTACTACATGATAGCAGTCCTCAATGACATGCCCTGAAAACATAGCAGTCTACAGTTAATATCAACATATCAGATCAATATCCAATAGAAGATACTTAAAAACATGCAGCTCAAACACCAAGAACATGATAGTCAGTACTCAGAGTTCAGCTTTGCATGCAGGGGTATATGGTTCCAGTACTACAATCTGCAATCTACTCTTACTTGGAAAAGCACTGTTAAAAGTAGTAAGGTAATGATACAATACATGCAAGTGTGACTGCATATAACCTGGGATACTCCCCAATTATGAAACACATACAAAGAGAAAAGATTGTAGTACTACTCATGTATACTCAGGTGTCCCATACAGTATACTCACACCCCTTGCTACTGTAATGACAGCACATAGAAGCATGCTATGTACATGGAATTAAATGCACTTATTAAAGATGTCATTACTCTGCTATTTTATCAGACTGGAATGTGATCACTGGTTTCCAGGGCTGAGATATGCTTAGCAGGTGTAAGCATTGCTTAAATGTAAATGTTAAGCAGATTTGTGCACTGGTAAGCAAGGCCTACATGATGTAAGCACCTATTCGTTTAACCATATGTTAGCACGGCTTACCATCGTGCAAACCCACACAAACATGCTTAAAGCTGCTCAAAACCACCGTAACCACTCTGTATCCAATAGTCCTTGTTCTGCCTAGCAACAAACTAAACAGCCCTTGCAGGTTTTGAACCCAGGACCCTGAAGACTATAGTCACAGCACTCAACCACTAAGCCATCTGAGCTGTAAAAATGTCTGTTGCTTTTTCAAATATATCATTCAGTACATGTACTGAATAGTAGTGAACAACTGCTTTGACTACTACAATTGTTTGCTACTTGTTAGTGAAAATAGTGTTGAATCAGTCATGTTTTTATATCTAAATATACACATATCAGATAAATATGGTGGGATACATCTGAGAAGGTATATACGACACTCATGTTTACACATAACAAGGATATGAATATATATATATATATATATATATATATATATATATATATATATATATATAATGCACACACACACACACACACACACACACACATATATATATATATATATATATATATATATATATATATATATATATATATATATATATATAATGTATATATAACATATGCCCATAACATGTAGTGGAGTCATACCTCAGCACCATAACTCTCAATCTCTTAGTAAAAGGGAACGTAATGTAAGTATTGCAGTTATAAATGTAGACTGTTCCTACAGTAACAAGGGTTGTGTCAACATACATGTTGTGAAGGAAGGCACTTCTGAAACTGACATGTATGCCATCAGTTACTGACAAACATCATACAATCATCATAGTGAAGTACCAAACAAATCACAGTAATGATCATGTGGAATACAGCAGAAATATGAGCAATAAACATGGACAGTCTGAAACAATCTGGTCAGTCAAGAGATATACACAGAACTCCTTAGTGCAACAAATGTGGACCAAGCCTGACAAAGAGGATGTTTAAAGCCATGAAAATGGGGATATATCACAAATGCTGTAGTAGATAAGCTCACACAGTTGATGCATTCACACCCTTCTGTCTGTCCTAACACATATTAACTGGAGGAGCAGAGGTCCCAAGCTCACATACTTCCCACTAGTTAGTGACATACATCTTCACAGCATCCCACTGCTTTGTCAGAAACACACAACATGTATGGTGGCCAGGCAACAGTACATATGACAAATATCTGGACATAACATCACACTAGGGTGAATACACTGAGCTGCTAGTCATGCCACCAAGCATTATCTAAACTACAGGCAGACTGCCACAACACTAACCCAATTTTCCTATGGAGTAATACACATGTAATTGCAAATATAGCAGGCACTATAGACATGTAACAGCACGGAGTAACAGACACCAGTGTGAAAGTGCAAGTCCGCAACCAATCTCAACACAGTCACAGTCACATTATGGTAAGCCTAATTAATAGTACAGTATATGGACTGTGTGAACAAAACCCATCATCATATTTGCCACTCACAAACTAACCCTACATATACTGGCCCAATTCACAGTGAAGTCTGATGCCTGACTGTGGTATGGGACATGTCTCAGTCTGGCCCTACAAACATATATGCTGATAGGGTACCAGAAACTGGAGCAGCATGCAACATCAGATAGAACAGGACCAAGAACACTGACATCTACTCCAGTCTGTACACAGGCCAAGTAACATATTCACAATACACTGCTACACAATACTGACACTCTGTCAACAATCAACATACGTACACAGACCTCACTACTGTACAGACTACAACAGAATGTCCATATTTTGTCCTCAAATCTAAGGCCTCCTATACATAACATGTCTGTCAGTCTGATATATCACTGGCTTGATATCAGGAATGATGTCAGTAAATAATGATATACTGTACATGTCCACCTCTTACTGCATGACATATGGACAAAGGGTGACAGACTTGGAGGACAGAGGTGCAAACACAGGGCCAATGTTGATATATTGCTGTGATGAACTGAGACAATTGCTGGTGTAACAGGGTTTGTTGTAACATATCTCTTCTGAGGGATATGAAGTCAGTAACACACATGGATGTTACCATTTACTGACTGCAATCATCAGAGTATGCTACTGCATTTATAGACAGAAAATGTGTGAGTAACACACCACACCACATCTAAGACTCCAAACTCTGGCCAGACTGCAGATAGCCCTACAGGTGGGAGTTTTCTCAACCACATAACACTGTCATGGTAGACTTTAAATCATGCAGAACAGCCATATCCACACAAACTCTGTTAAACCAACATTACTTCAAATGTAGAACAGCAATACTTACATTCTGTCCTCATGTCTGGAACACCCCCCCTCCTGTTTGTTGGCCTGTCTCCACAGTGTTTGTTGTAAGAAGTATTTCCAACTGCCCTCTGTGATGCTGTTTGTCATACACCCACATGAAGTCCTGCTCACAGTGAAGGAGAAGGGCTAACACCCACTTGAAGTGCTTAGTTATAGGAGTGTGTTTCCATGCATTTGGCTATATGAATGATACCACAGCTGTTCCACATGCAATTAGCAAGTGGGGGACTCCAATCCGTGCATAGACCATCAGCTGATCATGAGCATTACCTACAAAAGTCAAGCTGCTGCCTATGCAAAACAGATATATTTTCCACATCTACCAGAGAGGGAGAGAGACAGAGAGAGAGAGAGAGAGAGAGAGAGAGAGAGAGAAAGACAGAGAGAAAAAAAGAAAGGAAGAGAGAAAGAGCCAAGCGTGTCTGTGTAATGATCCGTGGGTGGAGAGTGGTCTCTGGGTATTATAATGGTTGCCTATATTGTTCACTAATCCATACTGTCACATAGTCATTGTACATGGCAGCAGACATTTATGGCAGTGGATTGTCTACAACAACCTCTACAATGTTTGACAACTATTGGCCTTGTAATGTGGACATTGGGACATATAGGTCATCAATATAATAATGTACCAAAACCTGCACCGCAATGGATCCTGTTATTACACAATCACGCCAACAACCACACAATTTAACAGTTGCCATCTCTGGGCTTAGAACTCCTACCTAACTAGTTGGCTACACTACAGTATTGCACAGTTATCAGGAGCACCACAGATCTTATTGGGATGAGATTTGGCCAAAGGGTTATTTCAAGGTGCCTGACATCAGCAGGAGTGCTAACATGGGCAATGGGAAGTGCAGTGTGTGTGAATGGGCCATAAATCATTCCTCTGTTAACACATACACACACACACACACACACACACACACACACACACACACACACACACACACACACACACACACACACACACTCACTCACTCACAACTTTACATTTGACAGGAGTGAGCATACAAATGCTACATGAATACTGATTTGTACTATCGTGTTACACAGTTATCACAAGCACCACAGACACTATAGGGCTGAGGGCTACCAAAAGGAATGTATGCAGTGATTGACATCAGCACATCATGTGATATCGGCCAATTGGATGTGTAGTGGGAGGGACAGGCCTCATTATGGAATTCTCTCTGCCACTGTCTGTCGCTCTCTTCCCCACATCTCTGTGTGTGTATGTTTGACAGATTATAGTGTGTTGGCCTTGGATATGTGTGAGTATTCCTATCCAATGTGTGTATGAAGCATAAATGGTGTACAGTTTGGTGTGTGTGCACAGACATCTGCGAATGACAGATATGTATAGTCCACTGTGTTGTCAGAAATGGGCTTCATTTATCTAAGTGTAGGAGCATGCCCAGTATGACCTTCTGTATTGAGTGTGTGAATCCATTCAGGTAGGGTTGTACTCCAGTCCAGGATTTGTTATTCTACACCTTCAGCTAGCAACCTGTTTGAGCAGGATATCTGGTTGACAATATGGAGTCACAATGGGCGACAGATAGGAAGATACTGTAACTATTTCTGTTTGTGCTGCTTGTATTACATGGTTGGTGTTAGCACAGATATTTAAACATATGTACTGTTTTACATTGTGATGTATTATGTCATCAACTACTGACAGATATAATTATTTGCTCACAGTTATTTCCTGGGAAATACAAGATGAATGAAGCTGAGTCCAGTATTGTGGTCCTCAGCCTACACATTCTTGCACACTCCTGCCTTTCTTAAGGGGTAGCTTCAGACACTTGCTGATGGGTCTGTGTAAATGGTTCAGCACCTTGGTACTATGGTGGCTGAGGATCCCCTTCTTGCACATATATCGACTTAACAGAATGACCATATCCTGCTATGGCCACACCTCTCAGCTGTACAGATTCACCCAGGTTACCCAGAGGCAGGGCTCATATATCTGATCAGTTGCCCGTCACATTGTGGTTTGCGAGCAGGTCTGTAGCCACTCATTACTGGGTTTGCAGGCAGGGGTAGTATGGGCACACATCAGAGTTTCAGACTTCACACACTTCATGAGGTCCATGCTTCTACACCCCACCACTCTGTTATTCTATTCTCTTTCTAACATTATGCGAGCAATATCTGAGAAGTATCCCTATAGTTGGCCCTTCATCCCAGCGGTATTTATGGATTGGTCCACAGTTCATGCAGTAGGTCATGGGGGGGCATGCTACTGGGATTTGTCAACGTGGCCTTGCATTTGTGTTCTGTTGACTGTGTTAAGTTATTAGTTGGGACCCCATGAGATACCATACATTGGCACTATGGGTGAGGCACAGGCCTTTGACAGAGGACTGTAGGCCATTTGGTAGTGATGCAGGCCATATGTAGCAGGCCAGTGCATTCTGTCACTCCTACATTCCCAGGCTGTTAGCCAGTGGATTCCCCTGGGGTGACAGGGTAAGTGTGCGAGGTGTTAATAGCAATAGTTCCTGTCCATATTGATCCATTGGTCTGGATGCAGGCAGGGTGCTCCTTGCAGCTAGGGGCACACCTGCATAGGACACCTCTTCAGCATGCTGTATTCTCTGGGTATTCCCATACAGAAGTGGGGTCATACTGTACTCATTCCCAACAGCAAGGATATGACCTGTGATAAGCCTGTGGCTGAAGGTGGGGTGAGCTTAGTGCATGTGTGATATGGAAGCTACTTGCAGCTGACTCACAGATATACCTGGGACATTCCCCTCATGCTGCCTTGTGCAGGGACATAGGCAATATCAAATTACTTCATAACTGTGCCTTTTGTGGTCTGCCAGTGATTGGCCAGACTACATCAGTATTCCATACTACACGGACAACTAATGTGCTGCTAACCTGCATGTACAATTCCAAAGTTGTGTGCAGTTGACAGTTACATTTTATGCACTCTATGTAGGGTACTTCCACCTGTGTACTGTGTGTATGTATGGGCCCACATTCATGGTATGTCCATCTTTCAGACATTGACAGATATTGAGATCTGGACAGTGAGTATGGATGACTGCTGACATGGGTATTGCTGAGAAGCATTGTGGTTGGCACTACAGTTGTCAGAACATGGCCCTGTTAAGTACAGTACTGCCCATAGGCCACCAAGACACAACCCTCCATGCCTACATGTTGACCATTTCTAGACAATATTGAACACACAACAACCAAACACACAGACCCCTGCATATTGTACACATGCAACAATCTATCCTGTAGATTGGGCCAGCTCGGGTAATCTGTGCTCCACTGATATTACTCCTCACACTTACATGCTACTGCATTTCTACGTAGGATTGTGGGGGGGGGGGCACACCTGATGACTTTAAACATTTGCTATGACTGTACTGGTATTTCAGATACTCTGCTGGCTTCCATTTCATATTGTATTCTGACCTATCATGCAGACTGGAGGCATATCAGTAGAGTACAGATCTTAGGTTTTATTGACCTACATTTCAGTTTCAGACTTCTTACCCTTCAGAACTAACATACAACTGTCAGACCTGTTGTAGTCTGTCTGTCTAGGTCTGAAGGGGGGCTGTTCACAATTGCCATCTATTGGAGGCCTTAGCTCAGTCTTTCTTTTTGGTCATCTACACCTGTCTTGCTGGCTGAGGCTTGTGGTAGGTATGTGAGCCTCACTGACATGCATGTGTGTGTCCTATGAACACACATTTGGGCCACCACATGTACTGCAGTGGGATTTGTCACCCTTTCTAGTACTGCCTAGTATGTTGACACCAGTATTTGTTATGGATTTCATGCTGCCTATATAGGTGTCCACTATCTGCTACCATCCCATTCAGCCACCCGATTCCCGTGCATGCTTGCATCCATACCATAGATACAACTATCAGAACATACTACTCCATTCAGTAATTGATATGAAGAGTGACTTACCTTGTGGCTGGGCCAGTTTTGAGGACAGTGCTGGAGGGATAACTATGTAGGATGCACATACACTCTCTATACATGGTAAAGCATAGGTAGTGTCATGTTTGGCATCCCTTTTACTGTATGTGTGAGTCAGAGAGAGGTGTTATTCCCTGGGTCCCTACCATCTTAGTGTATGTGCTATGCGTTGCCTCTTTGCTAAGGCCTGGGCATATTGGGCACGCCTCTTTCTGCCTACATGGGCAGGCTCAGGTAGTTCCTCCTCTGAGTCACTCTGTGCCTATGATGGCTTTGGCAATGGTGGGGGGCTGTGTGGCCTTGCCCCATGTTTTTCCTGCTACAGCTGTTTCCACAGGATCATATTGTGTAGCATGGCACATACTATGAACATTTGTGTACATGTAGCTGGAGAGTACTGCAAGACTCCACCAGATCTGTCCAGGCAGTGGAACCATGACTTGAGCATCCCAAACACATGCTCTATTATGATTCTGGGTTGTGCGTGTGCCTCATTAGGGAATTCTTGTTCAGGTGTGTGTGCATTTCTGAGGGGTGTCATCAGCCATGGCTCCAGTGCATAGCCAGCATCCCCCACTAGGTAGCCATATGGGATGTCCAGACTGGCAAAAGACTGGGACAGCTGTGTCATATGCCAGATGTGGGAGTCGTGATAGCTTCCAGGGCTGCCAGCACACACATTCATTCGTACATGACCTGGCAGTTGATGGGGGGGGGGGCTTGTGGTTTATGTAGACACTACCCCGCTCGCCGGGTGGTGCTTTGATGTGTATGTGTGTGCAGTTAACAGCACCCACTACCTCAGGGTATTCTGCTATTTGGTGGAAGAGACGCATATTGCTGGTCAAAGCCTCACGAGTGTTGAGGAAATATATGTGCTCACCGGCATGTGTTGACATGGCATCCAGGAACTGTTGGAGTTCCCTGGATGCTGATGCATGTGAGATCCCCATGATATCCCCAGTTGCCCTTTGGAAGGTACCTGTGGCTGATATTCTTAAGCCTACACATACCTTGGTATCCACTGGGATGGGTTTCCCTCTGTTGGTTCTGTGTGTGAGGCGGGGCCGACACAGCTCAATAATTTGCTGTAGCATGTCCCAGTCCACCCTATAGCGCTCCACTATCTCCAGCTCATGTAGCCCCTGGGTCTGTACACTCTTCTCCTCCTCCTCACTGTGGGATGGCCATCAGCATTCACATCCTCATCACCCTCAGCCTCTTGCACATATTGATGTATGAGAGCAACAGCAGCCCCTAACATTTTGCTAGTTTTGTCAGGTAAAATTTCCCTGTCTGTGTACCCCGGTGGTGTAGTTTGTGGGAAAAAACAGACTGAAAGGTGTTTGCATAGTTTATAGTAGTGTGCTAGGCTGATGCCTGTGTAATTGGCTGATTCTGATACAGTTCACCTGCCATTTATGCTAGTTCTCCTTGATTGCCTTCCTACTGCTGTTTTCCCTTCCCATTGCCTTCCCATCTTCCCATTGCCTACCCATTTTAGCCCTGAGTTGTGCCGTGCATACCCAGTGCTCAGATGTGAGCAGAGCTGCTATTTCCTGTTTTTTTTTTTTTTTGGTTAAAACACGGTGCTCGGCGCGCACACCTATTTAGGCAATGTAAACACCACTAGGCAGCCTCAGACACACCCCCTTCCTTAGCTTTGCTTACCTAAGGGCAAACACAGACCACACAGCTCCAATAAGCTTACAGCATGCATGACACTCCCCCTTATGAAGTCATCCACCTCTTAGACTTATACAATGGTGTTGCTGCACCTACATGGTTGGGTGCAAGCTAGCACTGAGAGGAAATCTGTGATTCAGTATCAGTCCCCTCATTTACATAAACCAGAATGCTAATTCATAGTTCCCACACTGACACTGAGCCTTCCCCCTTAGCAACCACTATTCCCTGGTATTGTTGTTTTATGCATGCCATTGACTCTTATGGCAAAATGCTGATTTGGGTATAAAAGCTTATTTCCCTTAAACAGCCGAGATTGGCCAAAAAAAAAAAAAAAAAAAAAAAAAAAACTTGTTTTTTATAAAATTGCAACTGTTTTTCATGCCAATGGCCATATATTTGGCCATTGGCATGCCTACTACATTGAATACATGCTTTCTTTCGAGCTATCATGCCTCCGTTTTGTAATCCGCAGAAATGTATTCGGTTAGTAACCGAATACATTTCTGCAGGTTATACTATTCGTGCACAGACACCTGCCTGCTTCCTGGATTGCTAATTCACCTCATTTGCATAGATTTCACCTGCAAATGAGGTAATTAGCGTATAGCAGTGGTGTCAGTGCAGGAATAATGTAGGAGTGCTCGTGCACATCCCGAGAGCTCGTTCCTGGATCACTCGGCAGCCATATTGCGTGCAGCAGCTCTTGCACTATTCCTGCACTTGTGCAGAGCTTGCTGAATCTGGGGAATAAACGTTAGCAATGTGATGACAAAACTGAGCTTAGTACTTGCTTCTTTAACCTATCAACCACCCCACCTACATAATTTTGTAACTTACTTCAGTATATATCTTGAACTTTTTACAAACCTTTCTTTACTAAAATGTAAGAACACTAAACTTCTTAAGAAAAATGTGTTCCCTGATATAGTATAAATCCATTTACTTTCCACAAGATTTTAGAGCTAACAGCACTGTATAGACTTATAACTGTTGATGTAAAAAATGTACTGCATATCCCTGACGACTGAGAAATGTAACTGCTGGTGTTGAGAAATGTCTGAAATTCTAATATAAATATACTGTGATGGAATTTTTCTCCCTGGACCTCAGCTGAAAATGGAATCTGCCCAGTCGGGCTTCCCCAGTCAATAAAGACAAATAAATCAATAAATAAATAGGTTTATAGGAGTTTGCTAAGTTAACAGCCCAAGAGCCCTTATAGGCCTATCCATATTTATCCTAAGTTGCCCCAATTGTCAGTAGTTAGGTGAGCGAGTTTCACAGAGGTGAGTCTATGGTAATTAACCCTGACTACCTCTGTCTATACTAACAGAACAGCAAGATAACAGAGGACAGCTGTGATGTTCTGTGTCCTCCTTTTATGCAATGGTTTTATGGAATTGTTATCAGTTATGTTGATTATTTATTAACAATGTAAGTCCATCTCAATGCATCCACCAGGTTTTTACTTTCGTGACTTTTTTCCTGATTGTTTGATGTTATTAGCATAATCAGTGTTTGAACCTCAAGGCTACTACTTTGTCTTGTGGTTGCATTTAACTAATTTTAACTGCACCTGTTTCTCCTATTCTTTTTTAGTTTCAGAGGTGAAGAATTCCACTATATTTCTTCTGGCTGCCTTAAACTTTGGCCCTACTGTGCATGGTTCTGGTATTGTTCCTTGTTTTACATTTCTTTTGTACTTATCTTTTTTCAGGAGCATTTTGCATATTTCATTGTTTGACTTTTAAATCAGTTTTGTTCCTTATTTACCCAAGTAGATGAAGCCATAACCAAAGCCTAGCTGGCTGCCACTGATTCTGACTCATCTGCATTTTATGCATTTTTGGTGATATAGCAGAAATTTCTGTTTTATGTTTACTGCATTAATCGCTGCTGACTTTATTGAAATACAAATTCAGTAGTGCAGCACTAAAGTGAACTCAAAGAGCTACAAAATCACTTATGCAAACTAGGACATCACATCGCAGTATTAAACTAAATTTAATGGTCTCTAAATATATAATAAAGGGCACCTCAAATCAGTATTAAACTGAAATCAAGGGTACTACAAGTTTAAATATGCAAGCCAGGATAAAGGTTTAGTGTGAGCCCCTGGTATTCCCAGACCGTGCACAGATGCATAAATGTATGTTGTTCACTACTTCCGTTACATCATGCTGAACCACTCGTGTTCATGAACATGAATCATGGTGTTCACTAACAGTGTACTGGGAACATCCCAGTTAGGGTTGCCAAATTTGCATGTCAACAATTCATGTGTATGTGAAAGCAAAACGCATGTAATTTTGGTACCCCCCTTCCCTCCCACACAGCCATTCCAGTGTCACATTACTTGGCTATTTCTCCATTTCTTCCCAGCTGCCATAAACACTGTTCACAACTCTGTATGCATACTGCTTTCTGCTTTGCTTCTACACTGAGTACGAATATTTGGATTTAATTTTAAACTTTTATTTTAAATTTTATAGCACAAACACTGATAGACATTTGCTAAACAAAGTAATACAGTCTCACAATGAAAACAGACTTAGCATTAAAATTTTTCTGCCTTTGAAACTCACATTCACTGAAACAGCATTGAAATACACATTCAAAGAAAATGCATCTGGCCAGTTATGGGTGCTTAACCCTATAATGATGCCCCCTTCCTCAGCCTTAACCCTAGATCTTACCTTCATTAAATCCATCCCATAACACTGCCACTACACAAGACTCACTTGGACACACAGACAACACTATATCTTATCCTTGATCCTAACCTTGACGCTAACCCTAAAATACACAAACTTGCACACGAATATCTATCCCTTTACTCACCCCCAATCCTAACCCTACCTCACATACACATGCAGAAGCACTCTCACACCTCAAACCTCACTTACCTAACTCAACATTACACAATAACAACATTTCCACTGCATGGCTGTCCATACCATTGACATTAAACCACACCCCCTGTGTTTCTTGAAGAAACGGCATTCAACAAAAATGTGGGGGACCTACTGTACACACACACACACACACACACACACACACACACACATATATATATATATATATATATATATATATATATGCAGTATCATGTGTATGTGTTACTCTAAGATTTATAAGGCAGTCATAAAATGAGATACATCAATGTGTGCACATTGATCAAATGGTCCTCTGACATGATCTCACTGAATACTGGTTTGGCAACCTTCATCTTTATAGAGAAAGGAGTGTGCTTAAGTTGTCTGCCAGTATTTGATGCAACTAGATTTGGTTAGTACAACAGCATCCTCAGGCTTGTCATACTTCTACTTTTGGATACATTACATTTGTGTAGCACCAGTTACTAATATTTGTCAGAAGTCTGTAACTACATCTGTCACCAGAAATGATTTCACCCACAAAAAAAAAAAAAAATTTAAAAGGCTTCCTTGATCACATTAAATGATTAAGTCCCCACCAATAATACTGAAATGCATAATCAAGTATAAAAAAATTCTACTTAATCACTTACTGAAAACATGCACTCGAAGCACTCCTAAGTATGGAGAACGTCGACATCTGTGCAGTAAATGAAACCTGGTTCAAGGCTCCAGAGACCACTCCACCACTACTGGGCTACAACTCATACCACACTTTTCGGCCACAGAACAAGGACCGAAACACAAAAGGAGGGGATGTATCCATATTCATCAAGGATAGTCACACCTCCAGGTTAGTGGTGCAGCATGATACCTCTGAGATCATCCATGTGCAACTAACATCGGGCAAATCTGCAATCACCCTCCATGACCCAGGACCACGACTCTGCCTTTCTGGAGACACTGGAAAACATGAAGGTTCTACCGAACACCCTGATATTGGGCAATTTCAATTACCCTACCATTAACTGGGAAAACTACTTGAGTACAAACTTCCAGGCTCAGCGCTTCCTGGAATTTATTAACTCAAATGCCCTGGATCAGCTGGTAAACTCCCCTACCAGAGGCCACAACATATTGGACCTGGTCATCACCAACATGGGCGACAGGTGTTCCGTATCGGAGATCAACCCATCACTGGTTAGATCAGACCATAAACTAATCACCCTGGATGTTCACACCCCCCCACCACCCCCAACCAAGGTAACCACAGTGAAAAACTTTTCTAAAGCAACCTTCACCTTACTTAAGGCAGAGGTGGTAAGTTTCACAGTCCCCACGCTAAAGGATAACACTGCCCAAGATGCAGAATCCTTTACAATTGCACTCTATGAGCACCTACAAGGATGCATGGATCATGCCATCCCTAGCAAGACCAAGACTCACTCCCCTAAGAGAAGGAAACCAGTCTGGTGGACCCCTTCCATAAACAAGTTATACAACAGAAGGAGGAAACTAGTTCAGAAGAAAAGCAAATCCCAAGAAGGAAAGACATCTCTGATCAGCATCAGTAAGAAACTTAGGTCCCTCATAAAATCATCCAAGGCTAACTTCGAAAGAAAAATAGCCAAGGATTTGAAAGATAACCACAAAGCCTTCTTTAGCTATGTCAAGAATCTAAGTGGCAACTCGCAGATATGCTCTGAACTAGTGCAAAACAGTACAAAATATACTGAACCTACTGATATTGCCACCATCCTGGCAGATAGATTCAATGCAAACTTCACCTCCCTCTCACCTTCAAAAGGGCCCACAATAATACCGGAAAAGTGTAGTGCCCCAGAAATCACAGAAGCACAGGTGAAAACAGCCCTTTCAAAAGCCAAAAACACAGCATCAATGTGGCCAGATGGTGTCCTAGGCTGCGTCTTGCACGAACTACAGAATGAACTATCCCTCCACCTAAACACGCTGTTCAACCTCAGCCTCTCCACAGGCTACATGCCCATGGAATGGTGCACAGCAACGGTTATTCCGCTCCACAAAGGAGGGGCCACAACTGACCCTGGTAACTATCACCCCATAAGCCTGACTAGCCTGGTCTGCAAGGCTATGGAGCGTATCATCATGGAACTCATTAACAAAGACATTGGGAACCTCCAAACACTTGACCCGACCCAGTTTGGCTTTGTTAAGGGTAGATCATGCCTACTAAACCTGGCTGTTTTCTTCTAGACAGTCACCAAGGCCATAGACGAGGGAAAGGTGGTTCACACAGCCTACCTTGATCTCGCCAAAGCGTTCAACACCATTTCTCACTCGGGTATTATAGAAAAACTCACCAGCCTGAACATAAACCCCTACTTCACAAGATGGGTTGCCAACTGGCTTACAGACAGAACTCACAAGGTAAGAATAGCGGGCTCCAGGTCCAACTCTAAACCAGTCACAAGTGTTGTCCCGCAAAGCTCAGTTCTGGGATCCCTACTGTTCAGCATATATTTCTCAGAAGTACAGGCAAACACAGGAGGACTATGGCTAACCAAGTTCGCCGATGACTGCAAACTGGGAGCCATAATTGACTCTCCGGCTGACACGGACATCCTTCAAAAAGGCCTTACTGAGACAGACACCTGGTGTCAAAGTCATGGCCTCAAGCTAAATGCCAAAAAATGCATAGTCATCCCATTTGGGAAAAACAAAACACCCATGAATTACCACATAGGTGGCAGCCCCCTTAATACAGAAGTGGTAATAAGAGATCTGGAGACCCAGGTAGATAGTAATCTCTCCTTTGACAATCATATTTTCAAAGTAGTTGGAAATCCTTCTATGTGGCCCATCTAATTACTAAGGGGTTTGCATCTAGAAATAAAGAGGTTATAGTGCCCCTCTACTCGTCACTCATCAGACACATCATAGAGTACAATGCCCCACTTGGGATGTACCTCACATGACACTTCCAACAGCTGGAAAGACCACAAAAGCACCTCGCCAAGAGGATTACTGGCCTAAAATATATGTCCTATGCAGCCTGACTGAAAAAACTCCGGCTGTACTCAGTGGCATATTGCTTACTCAGAGGTGATCTCTGCCTGACTTACAAAGCCATGTCCAACTCAGAATTGATGGACATGCTCCACCTAAAGAAATCCAAGTCACTGCGAGCCATGCGCTCTAGTGAGCTAAACCTCACCACAACAATAAATAGAACATGCTAGAGGGATAGAGTCCTGTCACAGAGACTCCCCATGCTTTAAAACAAAATTCCTAACTACATTAGGCAGAGCCCCTCACTAACACTCTTCAAAAGAAGCCTTGACGAGTGGATGGGTAAAGAAAATACACCCCTGAGATCACTTAATTGGATCTGCTTGACATAGGCTCAGTTAATTAATCGATGGAGCGGCGAAAGCCGACACACTCTGGCTAGGCTTAAAAATGCCCTTGGGCAGACAGCCTAGTACCTACCTATGAACCTATGAAAACAGCATCATAACTAAAACAGTATCATAATTTAGTAGGCTTTTGTTATTGCTTGAAATTTTAGCCGCCAGCATAGCTACTTAATATCCAATAACAGTACTTTGAAATATTACTGTATAGCTAGGAATTACACATTCTAGTTCCTCTATATATGCAAACAGAGTATGGAACGAGTCGATAAAACTGCAACATTTCATAAGTACCTGAACCATATCTGAAACATGTCTGTTCGTGGTCCGCTGCACAGTTCAAATGTCTTCAAGAATAAAAATTCCATGCATGTGGAAGGCAAAGATGTAATGCAAAAGACTGTTTCCGTCTTCTGTATCTGTGTGCAACTGAAGGCAAAGTGTGTTCTTTAAGAACACTGTTAAAGTAATTTTTTTTTAAATTAAAAGAAAATTAATCTCATGGTATTTTTTCTGGACAATATGCTGTCCATTCTGTTTTCTGGAAAGTGTCCCTTAATTCTGGACAGTCCAGAAAAATTCTGGAAAGTTGTCAACCTTAATCCCAGTTTCTTCACTGATACACAACAGTGCCTAGTGCACCACTGTATACTATACAATAGCGAGTCAATTATCCAAACTAATTGGGTCCTAGGGTAGTTCAGATAATCAAATGTAATAATTGCACCAGATATAAAACATCTAAAATCTTGTTTTTTTTCTGCATGCAGGAATACACTTTTCCACCATTCAGTGATTCCAATGGACAATAAAGAATATTTTTCACACATGAACTGGCTAGGGTGTCTTGCCAAGAAACTGCTTGCTGGCATCCAATAAGATAATCCTGGAACCAGTTAAGTGTAGTACTGCAAAATTTTAGATCTGAGAGAACTTTGAGAAGTTTAGGATGAGAAACCATATGAAAGGCTTTTGATAAATTAAAGAAGATAGAGGATACATAGTTATTTTTGTTTCTATGGAAATTGACAGTCTTAGTAAATGACAGTAGAGTGATAAAAGTGCTATGGAATTGTTGGAAACCATGGTGAGTGTTAGTTAGAAGTTTGTTAGTATGCAGCTATTGAATAACTTGCAAGTGAATGACTCTCTCTTGAATTTTAGATAGTGGTGATAATATTGTGATAGGATGGTAGTTAGAGAAATCTGTTGATGAGCCACCTTTATGTAGGGGTATAATATATGATGTTTTCCAAATGAGAGGGAGTTGCTGTTCAGTTGTGGCTCTATTGATTAATATTGATATAGGATAGGCTATTCTGTCTGCTGTTAGTTTTAGATACTCAGCAGGTAAGTTGTCTGCTGCCATACCTCTCAACCTGGAAACATCAAAAATCTGGACAAGGCCCATGAAAAATAGGCACAAATCTGTACACTGATTAATGTAAAATTTGCATATATAATTTTGTAACCCTGCCCAGTCCAATGGAATTTTGGGATATCAACTTTCAAATGCAAATCAAAGAACAGACAACCAAAATATGGCACCAGAGTCCCCTGCAGCCATTCCAATGTCCCATTATGGTAAATGGGGTGAAATAGCCAGGTAAACACTAATGTGCATACTGCTTTACTTCTACAATGATTATTTGGATTTTATTTTTACATTTTATAGCACTATGCACAAACATTAATATACATCAGCTAAACAAAGTAATACTGTATCACAATGAAAAAAGACATAGCATTAAAACTTTTCTCAGAGTTCTCTGCCCTTGAAATTCACATTCATTGAAACAGCGTTGGAACCCACACAGCCACACCACATCCAAAGAAAATGCATCTGGCCAGTGGTGGAAAAAGATTATCTCTGGGCTGTTTTCAAATCATAGGCCCCTTGCACAAAAAACAAGAAACATACACATGTTCTTTGATACACCTTCCAGACTTTATTAAATTATATTCCTTGTATAATACAGCACACTTGTCAGAATTAGAACGCATTTCAAATTTATTATTTGTGCACTACAGTCAAAACAACATACCACTATGCCAGATCAGCAGTTTCCTGAATGATAGCAAGACTGAAACTTAAATGGTTATCATTTAGTGAATTTAATTCTCACTTCTCACCATAGCTCTCAACCTCTTAGCACAAAAAACCTGGACAAAGCCAATAATGGGGGAATACAGGATTCAGTTCTCACTTTTCACCATAGCTCATCAAACTCTCAGCCCAAAAAAAACCTGGACAAAGCCAATGATGGGGGAATAGAGCCCCAAAAATAGGGACAAATTTCTAATACCGATCTTATAAACTTAGAAAATTGGTAGAATAAAAGGTTTTGTGTTGCCATTTATTTTTTGAAGAATATGAAGTCTGAAATTCAAATGCCTGTCATTATTTAGTGAATTCAACCCTTCACTGACTTGCCACAAAAATGCAGAAAAAACACTCATTTTATGAGGAACAGAACAACAATATGAGGCAGAAAATCTGGAAGGTTTTCAAAAGTGGTGGTGATTAGGGGCTTTAGGATCAGGTTACATGTACCCAAGGTACAGGGTTTGAGCCTACCTCTAGCCACCAGGTATATTCTCCTGGGGCATTACACACACACACACACACACACACACACACACACACCTCTTCCCCATAAAAATTACCCCAAGACTGCTGCTAATGTAGTGGGCTTTAATTTTCTCAATACTTTTCTAATTATGTTAGTGGCTACAGGTCGTAGGGAGAAGGTTGATTTAATGTTGGGTGGGGAAATGGCACTTTTGGTGGTTGATTGAGTTTGTTTGTTTGACAGTGCTAAGATGGTTTCAGTAAAGTATTTGTTAAATTGAGTAGCAATATTGTCTGAGTTATTGGCAGTGGTGGGAGTGGGTGTACTGATTTTGCCTGGTGGAAAAATATTGTTTATTGCAGACAAGAATTTTTGTGCATTATTATGGTGTTTCGATTGGATTTCAGTGTAGGAATTTATGTTGTCTTTGTTCTTTGCTTTATTTCTAAGTTCATGGTAAGTTTGAAGAGTGGGTTGTGATCTTGTTTTATTCCAGGTTGCCCAGGCCTTATTTTTAGATTCAAGTAGAGATTTTGTTTCTTTTGTTAACCATGGGGCATAGTTTGATTTAACACAAATACGTCTGCAGGGGACTTGAGAGTTTAGTATGGCAAGGAAGGTGGAGTTGAAATAGTCTACTGCCTCTTGAAGAGGTAGCTGTTTCAATGGTGTCCAGTTGCAATGTTTGAGAATGTCTATAAGTTTGCTTGGGTTCAGGTGTTTTTTGTTTCTTATTTGCATATATGCAGTAGGTTTAGCTGGACTAGTTTGTTTCCTAATTACGTAGGTTGGGATATGGTTACTGCGACTATCTGGTAGACAGCCAGGGTAGGAATATAGATCTGGCCTGTTTGTTAAAATCCAGTCTAGAGTGGAGTATTTGTTAGAGTGCTTGTTAAACCTAGTGGGTGATTGGATGAGTTGCTTTAGCCATATATATTGATGCTAGTTTTGGGGTTTGGTGCAGTACAGTGTAACCAATCAATGTTAAGGTCACCCATAATGATTGCTTCTTGAGGTAGGGGTTTGGTACACCAATGCAGTAGATTTTCTAGCATCTGGATAATGTCCCCTAGAGGCAGATAGCTACCTATTGTGTATATATGCTTCCTGGGGTTAATGTTTAGTTTGGCAAATACAACTTCTGCATTTTTAAGGTTCAGGGTTTTTTCATCTATTGAGAGATTTTTTTATAGATTAGGGCTATGCCTCCTCATCTCTTTCTTATTCTGTCTGTATGCATTATATCATACCCTGGTGGCAGTATTTCATTACTGGGGGTGTTAGGGTTGAGCCATGTTTCAGTAAGAAGTACACAATCAGGGGAGTAAAGGGAGAGATTGGCATGCACCTCATGAATGTTATTGTTGACACTCCTTATATTCATATTTAATAGTAGAATGTCAGATTTGACCCTAGGAGGGGTGATTGATGTGGGACTACTTGACGAATGTAAGACATTTTGAGGGGTCAGCTTAGTGTGTTTGCAGGCTGGGCCAGAATTTTGGTGTATGTCCCCCTAAGGGTTAGCTTTGATACAATGTGGACCAAAGATTTTAAGAATTTGGTTATGTGTCTATCATAACTCTGGGAGATACTAAATAAGTTAGGATGAGGACATAGAGAATATTTTATGTGGTACAGAGTTGAGTTATTGAAAATGGAGCTACATATGGGAATATTAGCTGGTTTGTGTGGAAGGGGGTAAGAGTTACAGGTGGAGTGGGTAGGGTGGATTGTTAACCACAGAATAGTAGGAGGTGTAATAAGCTGCTATTATTAGAATTAGGGTTGCAGTTAGTAAGAATGCTATGTTAGCTGAATTTGCGAGAGGTTGGTGGATGTTGAAGTTATTAGTTCTAGGAGGTCTTATAATGAAAGTCATAGTAGTTGAATTTGGTTAAGTATGGGGCTGTTTGATTATAGCTTATAAAACCTACTATGGGGGAGTTATGGAGAAGGTTACAGATTAGCGGTATTAGGTGGAGCTGTTTGATTGGGTGGTTTGGTAAGAGGGAGTGGCTAGGAAAGTATAGAGATTGCTTTAAAGCCCTATCTCTGTACTCATTCTCCTACAGGTTACTGAGAGTTGATGTAAGCCTGGCATATAAGGCATTCTCAGATCCAGCTCTAATGGATTTGCAAAGCAAACAGAACCAGAAACACTAGGTCCAAAGATCTGAACTTTGCCTGTGATCTGTTAGAAAGAAATGTAACACACATATTTAGACCCCTCTAAAACAAAACTAAAGGTACATTTGAATGTGGTCAAAGTAAAGTATTCTTTTTGATATGCCCACATCTGAATAGGAAAAACTTATTTAGAGCTTTAGTATCGAAAGTACATTATGATTGCATGTCTAAAGGTATGAATAATGTTGCTCTTTGTTCAGCATGTGATGTTTTTTTGATTAATGCTCTATATAAGCACAAGAATAATTAATTAATCATGTATTGCAGGATATGAGAGAAGGTGATGTTATGAATACTCCGAAATTGAGGGAAACAAGATGGTAAATATTTTATGAGCTGACAAAATGTCTGGTCTAAATGAGATGATGAATGTGATAAGGCATGTCTAGTACTCAAATGTAAGTAGTTAGCAAAGGTAAAAAGTTATCATTTCATAAACTTGTTTTTAGCTTGTGTCTTAAAGTCATGTGATTTTAATTCATCATGCAAATGTAACGTTTTCATTTTAGATCATTATAAGTAGGCTGCTTTTTATGCTGTATAGCTCTAAATAAGTCTTATTTATTTGGAAGACAAAAGCATTTTTTATTAATTTGATTGTTTTTTCATTTTGCCTGCCTGTTGTACCATTTTGAGTTCAGCAGTAGTGATGTTTGCCATCCCCAACGTCTACTGGAAATCCATTCATCCACAACCCCCTTTTCTGCACATGTGTTCAGGGTGTCACTTCAGCAATGACAATCATCTAGAGCCAAAGTTTACACCACCAGGTGGCTAGCTCTGCTAAGATAGTTCATTTACACTACAAACTTGTATGCACACTCACACCTATGGCCAGTTTAGAGTGTCCAGTCCAAGTAAGGCAATCCAGGTAATGCATGTCTTAGGAATGTGGGGGGGGGTGTGCCAGAGTACTCGGAGGAAACTATGCAAACACAGGGAGGACATGCAGCCTTCTCAGAGAAGGCACCCCACCTGAGAATCGAACTGAGGAACATCTTGCTGTGAGTCAACAATACTATCCGCTGCACCACTGTGTGGCTACTGGAAATACTACTGGAAATATTACCATTAATTCTTCAAGACCCTGTAAATGATACCACCACCCCCAGTAGATAAGCAAAGATATTTGGTGTTTATCTTGGATCCCACAATATCATTTAAAACACTTACTGAAATAAAAGTACAAAATATCTTAGCTCAACTAAAACTTTGTTGCAAGCGGTCACATCTTCTCTTACCTATACCTACCTATACTCCCACCAGGCTATAATATCTACTGCTCAGATAGGGTCCCAAAAAAGGAGGTGGTGTTGCCATCCTCCACTCAAATAGACTGAATCTCTCCCCATTACCCACACCCCTCATAGGCTCATAGGTTCATAGATTGGTACTAGGCTATCGGCCCTAGGGCCTATACAAGCCTAGCCATAATAATTCCCTGGCTGTTTCTTCCCACACTATTTACTTCCTTGGACCCCTGTCTAGCAGGGTGGCTGATGTGATCCCGGAAAAGGGATTGCCCTCATGGGTCATTTTAAGCCTAGCCAATTACCCCATGTGAGAATCCAACCCTGCACCTGCAAGGTAAACAACTTAACCATTATGCCAACCTGCCACTCTCTCTCCCTCTCTGACTTTCACCCTGCTGAACTCATAGTACTAAACTGTCACCTTAGTCTCCACAAAAAGCTTGCTTTTGCCTTTTTGCCTCCATCTATATCCCTCCTGGGAACAACTTAACCATCTTAGAGATGATTCTATCCTGGTTTCCCTCAACATACCATATGAAACCCTCATCTTAGGAAATGTCAACTTAGACTGGTCCAAACTCAAAACCGACTTTCTCCAACATAGTATTAATTTGCATGGTTTTCAACAGCTGATATCTTCTCCCACTCACCATCATAAAAACCCAACCTCTATCTCAATAATTGACTGGATAGTCACCAACTCCCCTCAACTATACCATAACCCTACAACACATCCAGACCAACTTAGTGACCACCTCCCCATCTCTATCCTTTGATAGCCCTCCCAACTTCACAAATCCCACCTCTATAGAGAGTGTCGCAAACTCTCTAAATTCAATGTAGCCCAATTCATTTCTATTTTATCTTCCATTGACTGGTCCATCCTTAAGCAAATCCCTCTCAATGATGCCATAAATAGATTTAATAGTATTTTCCAAGATACCCTGAACTCACTTGCCCCCTCCAGAAAGATCAGACTAAAATCCAATTATGCTCCCTGGCTTTCCAAAGAAACTAAGTCCCTTATGCTAGAAAAAGACAAAGCATGGAAAGCCTGGATAAAAACCGAAGAGCTACCCCTACTTCATAACTATAGACATCTGAGAAATCTCATTAAAGAGCATAAAGTCCTTCTATAACTCTGCCCAACTTAATAACAAAGTCAACCCTCAAATGTTCTGGTCAACTATTAACAAAATCCTTTCTCCTGGCTCCCTCACCAACCTTTCCCCTTACCCTAACTCATCTCCTCTTGAAACAGCTAATCTACTCAATAAACACTTTATTGATACTATCCAAACACTCATGCCTCTCAACTGTAATACTACTCCACTTCCTACCCCTCCCAACCCATCCAACAAACCCCCTATTTTCTTACACCCTGTTTCCACTTCCTACATCTGATCACTTCTCCAAAAGCTCAGACCCTGCCTCCTTCCACTGATAACCTACCTCCTTCCTTCCTAAAACTTGCAGCTGATTCCATTGCCAACCCAGTATCCATATTATTAAATAGATCTATACAAGAATCAACTGTCCCTTCACTATGGAAAACCTTTTATACTATTCCACTGCATAAAGGTGGTAATTCTACTGATCCATCCAACTACAGACCCATAGCTATCCTATCCGCCCCTCTCTAAAATTCTCAAAAAATGCATCCATTCACAATTACTTAACCACCTCCTTAAAAACAACCTTTTCACTCCCACCCAGCACAGCTTCCAACCTAACCACAGCACAACTACTGCCCTCTTAACCTTCACACATACCATTGCTGAAGTCCTTGATAATAACAGACTGATATCTTGTCTCTTCCTGGATTTATCTAAAGCTTTCAGTACAGTCTCCCATCCTCTCCTACTATCCAAACTTGCAAACCTCAATATGTGCTCCTCCACCCTTGTCTGGTTCACCAGTTACTTATCCTGTAGGCAACAATTAGTCAAATGGCTCTCTTCTTCCTCTCCTTTCTTACCTGTTCCAAAAGGGGTCTCTCAAGGCTCCATCCTAGGGCCCCTCCTATTTAATGTCTTCACCAATGATCTTCATACAGCTTGCAAAACATCTTCCTTCATACAATATGCAGACGATTCATTACTGATCTCTATCTCCAACAACATCTCTAAACTCCATGACCTCAACAGGTTTTCCTATCTACAGAACATTGGTTATCAACCGACCTACTCATCCTCACCCCCCAAAAAAAACAAACTCCTACTATTTCTCCCTCAGTCACTAGCTCACCACAAATCCTCCTTTGCCATTACTTCCTCAAATAACACTACTCTTCAACCAGAATCCAACACCAAACTCCTAGGATTCATTACTGATGATGAACTTAAATTTAACTTGCACATTTTACAATGCATAAAAAAGGCAAACTAAAAGCTTTGTCTACTATACCGCAATAGAAAATTCTTAACTACCAATTCCAGACTCACCCTTGCTCAAGCTCTTCTCCTCTCCTCCCTACTTTATGCAGCCCCCCGTGCTCACCAATATTCAAACTACAACCTTAAACAAACTCCAACAAACCTATCATAAGATAGCAAGATTTATTACTGACGCTCCCTACAGTACTCATCACTGCCTAGCCCTAAACTCTCTACACTGGCTTGAACTCCCCCATTTACTGTTGTTATCACAAATTCAGATGTCACATACCATTCTCTATAAACCTTCAGCTTGCCCTGCTCTCTCTTCCTTCATTCCTATCTATTCTCCACCTTGTACCCTCCATACATCAAACCAAGAACTACTACACATATATTATCCCCAAAAAATCAGTGGGCAAACTTCTATATAAGTACTCAGTAGCCCAAGTATGGAACAAACTTTCTAGAGACATATGTTGTACCTTACATCCATTCCACTTCAAAGAGAAATTCAAACTTCATCTTCTCAACTCTAAAACTTGCCCTCTTCAAGCCCCAACTTAACTCTCCTTCCCTCATCTCCTTTCTCCCACCCATGCACATAGCTATTTCCACCTCAGTGAATGGTTACTAGTCCTAGCATATCACAACTGCTGAATTTTAAAACTTGTTGTAAATATGTATATAGTTTTGTTATTCTGTATAATTTTTGACAAGTGTATTTTCCTGGTATAATGTTACTTCGTATAATTTTTGGCAAGTGTATTTTCCTGGTATAATGCATTTTAAGCAATACCTCCCTAGGTATATGTATTTTACTATTTGCAAAAATGTTACTTACTTTTTCTGTAAACTGTATTTTTTTCCTTGAAGCTTTTCTTCTCAGGTCTCTACTGAAAATGGACCACAAGCCCAGTTGGACTAACACAGTTAACAAATGTCAATAAATAAATAAATTAATTAATTAATTAATAACCAAACAAATAAATAATACTGCATGTGTGACTCTGTTTAACAACATACACCTTCTAAAGCTAGAATATGGCTTACCTGTTGTTACTGTCCACTCAAGCAAGGATTCATACCTTTGGCAACCACAGTAAGTAAAATCTGCCTTTTTGATCATGTGGGTCTACATACAAATCCCTATGAATGACTAAAAAAGACCCACTGACTACCAGTGAGTGCTCGAGCTACAGTACCACTAGACACCATTGACTTTAAAGTTTTTAAACTCCAGCACTGTCCACTTTGTTTTTGACTTCATCAGACACCGACTTATTCCCTTTGAAACAATGATGTACATGTAATAATACACTACCAGTCTGACTGGCAATGAGGGGATTCAAGTACTTACTTCCATTATACTTGATTAATTGTTCTTCAAGGGCTGAAAAGTATACAGAGCAGATGATAGCAGTGAAATCAAGTTTTCATGGAAATGTGATGTCTTAAGAACTAAACATTGGATGACTCATGGACTGCTACAGCTAACAATGTTGTAAGCTAACAAATAATTTAAAGGACTATGGGAGCAATGAATACACAGAAAAGGTTAGGGAGGTAACGAATTAGAACTTGGGCATAACTGTGGTATGAGTATGTACTTTAATTATGCTTCTAATTCTGTAGGTAACCTCTTCCAGTGACAGGTAAGCAGCATCTCTACCTTTACATTTAAACGGATACTTCACTTACCTCTGACTACATGCTATAATGGTCTGACATTAACTTAATATAAACATAGGACTTTTAACAATGTGGCATCTCTAGTGAATAGTAGGAAAGAGACTGCACTGCTGTTGCTTAGAAGATGGTGTTTCACTTACCTTTGTTCACCATATAAATGTAGTCAGAAAGCTGCACACTTATGCAGTGTAAGTACTTTAATCTATTCACTGAATATCAAAGTCAAGGTTTTCAAGCATAACACCAAATAAAACCCCCTCAAAAGCTAATCCATGTGATAATCTATTATGACAGGCATTTGACTTGCTTTGACTGCATGCACTGGACAGGAATTTTTTAGAATAAGCAGTCTGACAATTAGTCAAAACATTCCTGATTACAATGTGACTACACTCACTGCTTATGAACAAGCAGTGTTGGTAATTTGAACACAGTGCATAATATTCACAGTACTATAATAAGAACCTTTGATGATTTGTAAGACTGCAGCAGTATTTTTGTACTGCAGTTTCAACTCCCTTTCAAATTTAATAGCTTCTGCAGACTAACTCCAGTATATGTAATTGTTTCATTTATAACACGTATTGTCACGGTCTAAAACCTGTGCGCCCCCTCAGTAATGTTGTTATATGCTTCTGCACTGATGGTTATTATATTCTTGCCCCTTTTTAAAACATTAGAATCACATTTTGCTCTCCGCCAGGATTAAGGCAACTAATAAAGTCAGAAAAATGTAAACTAATGGAACAACATTAGCTCTTTAAAATAGATTTGGCACGTATTTCCATAAAATGCCAAATCATTCAGCACCAAAAATCAGATATCTTCTAGCTCTGCCAATGTCTGTGGTATGGATAGATAAAGGCCAAACTACAACCCAAACAATCTGAGTTTGAAAGGGCCACAACAGAAAGGATGGGAGTGAATGGCCAGCAACTGCTCACCAATCATGAGTGAAGGAAGCAATGATTCTGGTCATCTGATTGCCAATAAATAACTAGAGGCTCACACCACACCAAGATGACCAGGACTAGGAATGCTAGCTTGGTGATCACAAGTTTATGATGGCTGCCATTATAACTTGTGGTGGGAGCACACACAAGCAAAGGGTAGGGTGTAGGATGCCCAGCTAAAATACAGAGGCTCACACCAGCCACCAGATGGAGGATTAGGGGATTAATCAAAATGTCCTTATTGCCAGGATGCCAGGCAGACACAAATTATCTCTACGGATGCCTGGATAATGGCCCATTTAGCCAGTGCTCACCGCAAATGGGCTGAAGACACAGAAAAATATCTTGCTCTAGCCGTACTGGGCAATACCTTTCCACCAACTCAAACACTGACTCTATCAGTTGTTATTGTTTAGCAATTTATGCACAAAGTTACAGGCAAAACTTGGTTCTCCAGTAGTAATAATCAAAACAGCTCAGTGCAATTGACACTAAACACTGGCAAGCTAATTCTTCCCAAAAACTCTTTCAGAAAAGAAGACTTAAACCCACGGCTAATCCTCAGGATGTAGTCCACCAACATCCTTAAATCATGGTACTTTTACTCTTGTCATCTTCCATCACTGCACCACAGAAGGCCATGTATGTATGGCTTTAATAAGACCCTAGAGTGACTGTCATGGGACTGGGGAAATGTACAGGTCATGTGACTACTGGACTGCACAGGTCACGGGACTGGAAGGCTGTACAGGTCATGGGACTGGGGGGCTGTATAGGTTATGGGACTGGGGGGTTGTATAAACACTAAGCAAGTGTGTGCACTTGAACCTAATATAATACTTTTGCACAAGTGAAATGTAAACAACATTTTGTCATACTTTGCACCCATTCCTGTTCTCCCTGTGCAGTTAAGTAACTATCTAACTAAACATTGTCTTCTTCCTCATACCAGCTAAGACACTGACCCAACCATGGTACAGAGACACCATGACTATTCATAAATAATTCCAGACTTACTAAACTGAATAAGAAATGACTGGTAGCTATTCTAGTCTTATTTTTATTGTTTTTTTTGCTACAGCATTTGATCCTGTTAACCATTCAAGTAATTGAAAATACACTTTGCAATTGGGATTCACAGCTCTGCTACTGAATGGTTCACCAGCAACCTCTAAAATAGACAACAGTGACTAAAGAGGACTAATTCCTTAAAGCAGCATAACCTATAACTTAAAGTCCTTGACTCTGTATTATTATTTTTATATTTGTAAACAACATGCATTCCTTCTGTCATTCAGGTCAGACGAGATCAGACAGGAGTCCCCATGGACTATGATGTTTGCAGATGTCATTGTGATCTGTTGTGAGAGTAGGGAACAGGTGGAGGAGACCCAGGAGAGGTGGAGATATGCTCTAGAGAGAAGAGGAATGAAGGTCAGCAGGACTAAGACAGAATATATGTGTGTGAATGAGAGGGAGGATACAGGAATGGTGAGGATGCAGGGAGTAGAGGTGGCAAAGGTGAATGAGTTTAAGTACTTGGGATCAACAGTTCAGAGTAATGGTGAGTGTGGAAGAGAGGTGAAGAAGAGAGTACAGGCAGGATGGAGTGGGTGGAGAAGAGTGTCAGGAGTGATTTGTGACAGACGAATACCAGTAAGAGTGAAAGGGAAGGTCTACAAGAGGGTAGTGAGACCAGCTATGTTATATGGGTTGGAGACAGTGGCACTGACAAAAAGGCAGGAGTCAGAGCTTGACGTGGCAGAGTTGAAGATGTTAAGATTTGCACTGGGTGTGATGAGGATGGACAGGATTAGGAATAAGTATATTAGAGGGTCAGCCCAGGTTGGAAGGTTTGGAGACAAAGCCAGGGAGGCAAGGTTACGTTAGTTTGGACATGTGCTGAGGAGGGATGCAGAGCATATTGGGAAAAAGATGCTAAGGATGAAGCTGCCAGGTAAGAAGAAAAGAGGAAGGCCTAAGATAAGGTTTATGGATGTGGTGAGAGAGGACATGCAGGTGGTTGGTGTGACAGAGCAAGATGCAGAGGACAGGAAGAAATGGAAACAGTTGATCTGCTGTGGCGACCCCTAACGGGAGCAGTCGAAAGAAGAAGAAGAAGAAGTACAATTTACAGTTTACTACACTAACACTTGTCCTTACCTCTCCACTTCTGTGGTCTGACCATCATGCTTAGATTGACTTAGACCAGCTGTGGTTAAAGGGTTTGGCCCTCATAACTGTCACAAATAAAACAAAATATTTGATCTTGACACATAACATTAAACCAACAAAATACAGCTGACTTATCCAGATGTATTTGTAGATTATACTGCTGTAGAAGTTATACTTACTAAAGAATACCTAGGTATAAGTATGGAGAACAAGTCCTTCCATTTAATATTCATAGACAAAACCAACAGCAAAGTGCACAGGTACATGTTGCCATTGCAGGTTTACCAGTCCTGAAAAAAATGATAAACAATCATGGTAAAGTTAATAGTGGCATATAAAATCATGAAAATCAAGAAAGAGGAGTGATAATTTTAATAATAATGGTTACATTCGTACAATTAAAAAATACATCAGCCCAACTTTTCTATAGGTAAGGTAGCTGTCTCACTTCTATATTGCTAAGGGGAAACAAATGTATCAAATCATAGGCAACTATATTTATGGATGTTGCTGTATGACAACTTTTAACAGAAAGCCTCTCTGTCAACACTCCAGCCACCTTTCATAACCAAAAGAAAATACAGAACATACACTGACCTGACTCTCTCTCTCTCTCTCTCTCTCTCTCTCTCTATATATATATATATATATATATGGGTCTACTTCATTTGATCGAAAGGCCATTTGATCTAAACCCATTTGATCGAAAGGTCATTTGATCGAAAACCAGTATTCAAGGCAAATAACAGGGATTTGTCCCCCCTCCCCAATGTCGTGCGACCCTGGAGTTGGTATATATAGTTAGGCGCGTGTGGGGGGGCGAAGCCCCCACCCAGTTTCCTTTAAAAGAAGAAAATAAAACAAAAAGTACAGATTTTAAATGAAAATAGGTGGGGGGCTTCACCCCCCACACCCCCCTTAACTATATATACCAACTCCATGGTCACACGACATTGGGGAGGGGGACAAATCCCAGTTTTATGCCTTGAATACTGATTTTCGATCAAATTAAATTTTGATCAAATGGGTTAGGTCCAATGGTCTTTCGATCAAATGAAGTAGACTCATATATATATATATATATATATATACTAACTCTGGCACAATCGCTGATACCATTAGTGACCACCTCCCAGCTTTCATTCACCGTGCAACCACCTCTACCCCACATCAGCATCAATACATTCTCACTTGTAACCTTAGCAAATTCATCCCCAAAACTTTCTCCAACATTCTCAAACAAATGAATTGGAACATTATAAAAACCCTTCCTCTAGACCACTTCAATTCTATCTTCCTAGACACTCTAAACTCAATAGCCCCACTAAGAAACAAAAGGATAAAAACTATTACTGCTCCTTGGCTATCCAAAGAAACAAAACAAATTATGCATCAAAGGGACAAATTCTAGAAGCTTTACCAAAATAATAAACTGCCCGAAACCCTTCTCCAATACACACATCTCCGTAACCTTGAAAAATAACAAATCACCAATGACAAAAAGTCCTACTGTACTAAGCTCCAGTCCAACCATACTAAAACCCCAAGCAGTTCTGGAACTCCATAAACTCACTTCTCAACCCAGGCTCCAAAAATAACCTGTTCCCTGATCCAAGCAAATCTGACCTCAAATTAGCCTCACAGTTTAACTCATTTTTTATAGAATCAATATCTGACCTGACCAAGACTTTTCCCAACAATAACCCATCTCTCCTTCATTCTTCTCCTTCTAAGCTCCCTAATAACTTTTCCCTTAAGTTTGAGCTCAAACCTGTCTCTACTAATTTCATAAAAAGACTTCTATCCAGACTTAAACCCAGCTCCAATGCACCTGATAACATTCCCTCCTCCTTCCTAAAGTCTGCTGCTGATGGTAGAGCACTCCCAATTAGTATCCTTAGCAATAGTTCCATAAAGGAATCCTATGTCCCTAAACTCTTGACATTCTGCCTTTATTCTTCCTCTCCACAAGGGAGGCAAAAACACTAAAATCTGAAACTTCTGCCCTATTGCTCTTCTCTCACCAATCTCCAGAATCCTAGAAAAATACGTCCACCTCCAACTTATTTCTTTTCTGACCCAAAACCAACTTCTTACCCCTACCCAACATGGCTATCGCCCAGGGCATAGCAATATAACCGCACTACTCTCCTTCTTAGAAACTGTCATTTGAGCCCGAGATTCCGGACACTTAGTATCTACAGTTCTCTTAGATCTCTCTAAGGCATTTAATATTGTTTCCCATAAGCACCTTCTCTATCATCTCTCAAACCTAAATATCTCCCAGAATACTTTATCCTGATTCTCAAGTTAACTGTCAAATAGAGCTCAGGCAGTGAAATGGAAGAAAGCCACCTCCCCTTTTTTACCCACCCCAACCGGCATACCACAGGGGTCCATCCTCAGACCTATGCTGTTTAATATCTTTTTCAATAATTTTCACTCTGCTATTCCTGATGCCAAAGGCATTCAATATGCAGATGACTCAGTTTTAGTTTGCTCTGCCTCTAATCTTCCTGAACTGCTAACTAAAACCCAGACCGCCTTCTCAACTACTGAGACCTGGATGCTCCAAAATCACCTCTCTCTCAATGCAAACAAATCTAAAATACTACTATTCCCACTTTCAAAAAACTTTCTCATGTGACAAAAGTTCCTTTCAAGTCCTTAGCCAAACCAACTCTCCTATCGAAGTGGTTCCCTTCGCTAAACTTCTTGGCATTACTATAGACGAACACCTCAAGTCTGATATCCACATTCAACAAAATATAAAGAAAAAACACCAAAAGTTAGGAATGGTATACAGGAACAATCGCTTCCTCTCCACCTCTACTAGGCATACACTGGCCACTACTTACCTTCTTCCTTCTTTCCCTACTGTACAAAGCCCCTCTTCTAACTAACCTGACCTCTTCCATCACCTCTAAACTTGAAAACTGCTATAACAAAATCTCCAAATTTGCCACCAAAGCCAAAAATTCCACCCATCACTGTGTTACACTCCAATCTCTGAACTGGCTAGAACTCACAAATTACCTAGACTACCTCCAACTTACCACTGTACACAGACTCGTATTTCATCCAACAAAATGCCCTGCTCTAACAAACATCCTTCCACCCTACACCCTTAATAGAATTCTCAGATCTGAACACCAAAACTTAATTACTATCCACAAACATAAACGACCTGCTGGCCAACTTCTCCTTTCTTTCTCTCTAGGCAAGAAATGGAATTCACTCCTTTCTGCACTAAGGACAGCACCAAACACAGATAATTTCAAAACCCAGCTATTCAAATACCTGTTCTCCAAATGGAAATGTATCTGCTTTCACCCTACCTAATTCTGTTTACCTAAATGCCCCGGGAGGATTTCTTCCTGTGTTCCTAAGCTCTCTATAACTCCCATAGCTATTTCCCAAATGATTTCAACTATGTAAATACTGTAAATAGCTTCTTTCTTTAAATGAACGAATGTATGTAAATAGTTTCTTACTTTAAATGAATGAATGCATGTCTAAATGAATCTGTACAGTATAAGCAACATGATCTGTCACAATGAGCTAAGTTGCTCATGCTTTGTATTGAATTCATATATTTGTAACTTGTTCTTTTAACTGTACCTTTTCTGGGCTTGTATCTTTACTGTATTTTGTGTTATGGAGCTTTTCTCTCCAGGCCTCCGCTGAAAACAGGCTCTCTGGGCCCAGTGGACTTTCCCGGTAATCAAACTGGAAATAAATAAATAAAAAAAAAAAAAAATATATATATATATATATATATATATATATATATATATATATATATATATATATATATATTCTTACCTTATTCCTTTATATAGTCAGATATTCTATTAGCTCAGTGTTTAAAATTAGCACACCTAACCACAAAAAATAATTAAACAAACAAAGAAATAAATGAATAGAAGCACATGAAGTTATCATCCATCATTCTCAATGATAATGGCTAGGCACTCACTAGAGCACCTCTGAATAATCCTCACCTTGTAAATACAATACCTACTCAAGACATAGATTCCATGGTTCCAGTGTGTTATAAACAATCTCCTTATGTGCCCTCCATATCAAACCTTCCATATAATTTTAAAATGCAGCTCCCTTCTTATTATCATTTTAGAGTCTTATCCTTTTGAGATTCCTTAATTGTACTACTTTTGGTAAACACACAGACTTGGTCTTACAATTAACAACATAAAATTTAACGTCCTTAACATTATAAATTCTCATTCACAAAACCTTACCCTTCACTCATCTTTAAAGAGACGGTATAACAAAGCATTAACAAAAAGGGTCTCAAAAATATTCAAGCATGCTAAATTCTAACCTTTTAGACATTAATGCAACATTTTAAGTCAAAATATAATGATCATATTAGCAACATATGCTATTCTACAAGGTGATCATGTAAGTTCAAAAGATCCTGTAATACTAAATAAACATTTGTAAAAATGTTAAGTCCATCTTGAACGTTAGGCCCATATACTGGATAGTATTTGAAGCTTCCTGCTTAGTAGCACAACTTGTGCTGTCCAGATAAGGTGACCTACAGAACACAGTGATAATGGGGATTATTTTCTGCATAATCGATATGGTGCTGAATCAGATTATATGGGAATCTTAATGTCTCAGCTTAATGCCCTACACACACATGTAACAGTCACTAGTCATACCTCTATGTTGTCGTATACATACACACACACACACACACACACACACACACACACACACACACACGCACACACACGCACACACACACACACACACACACACGCACACACGCACACACGCACACACACACACACACACACACACACACACACACACACACACACACAATCACAAACACTCATGCAGTGGCTTGGTAGCAAAAAGTCCATGACCCTGTTGTTAGCTCTATTCTTGTTTGCCTAGTAGCCAGCCAGACCACAGTCCCCTTCTTCCAGGACAGATGAACTAGAGTAATCCATTCATGCCCTCCTTTCCCTGTCCATCTCCTCCATCACCTGAACTGCTAATCAAAATCAGGTCATTGTCAAGGCTTTATTCCTCTATAGTGCATAGTCATCAACAGCTTGCTTATGTTTACAATGACTGTATTTATAATATAGAGGATTATGATTTTGATGTTTCTGATGATAACTAAGTTGCAATCTGAACAAGAAATGGAAATCAAGAAATTCACCTCAAGAGCAGAGTGAAGTAAAACACAAGAGATGGAGCTTGATATCCATTTCAAGAGCATATAATTACTTGTTTATGACTGGAGTAAAAAAGAAGGTACAGGAAAGCTAAATCTTTTACAGCTTTAAAATTTGTAACATACATAATACTGTCATACAGCTCCGATTTACTACTGCCAAATGCAGAAAGAAAGTAAGATAGAACAAAACAGAAACTGCAGTAGCATGAAGTGTTCTACAACTTAACTGTAAGACACTTAGTACTTTCTCACAGACAGCTGTCAGGCATGAACTGTATGCATGTGCCTCTAACAGCTTTAAAAGCTGTAATACAAGTTTTTATTAGTGCTTTTAAACCTGTTTCAATTTCCCGACATTGTTTTGTGGTGGCTACTACTAATTTTTTAGTCGAAAGCTAGAAAATATCACTACTGAAAGGTGCTTGTTTCACTTTTCTGACATAAAAAGGTATTTAACAAAGTTGTCTTCCCAATATTTGAAAAAAATTGCAGTGCTCCATTTACAGCATGTTTTCTTTATAGATGGAATGGTACAGCTTTGAAATTTGGTGTACTTCTTGAAAATTGCATTTTATTTTACCATGCCTATATTATACAGCCTCTTTAAGGCAATAAATTGAATTAATTAGCACTAAATTTTATCACACACAATAACTTCAGTAAATAATAAAAATAAATTTCAGTGAGTTTAATTCAATTCACTACAAAGCTACAATTTGGCTCATTGGATGCCATGAGGTAGCTTTAAAGCTTTGTCCTTTCACTGGACAAAATCCTAAATCTGCAGGCTGCTTAAACCTTGTTGTGAAATGGGCAACAGTTGATTTCTATTATTTCTATGAATTATTTTATTTGTTTTGTTTTTGCCATTAACATAATGAGTTGCCTTGCCAACTAGTTATGTTTCCCCATTGTTGGCCTTGCAAGGGGCATTGGATGTAAGTCTGCCCCATACTGCGAGACCACAATAATTTTGCAGTTTATACATTCTGCATATGTGCGAAGACTGTGAAGTCTGCTGGTCATAACAATAGTGCCCTCCTAAAGTTTTATGAACATTACAACAATAGGATGAATCTGTTTTGCATTCACATTGGGAACAGAACTGCTAATGCAATCTACTTGGACACAGCACTTCTTTTGATACAATGCCACATTTTTATTTATTATGTTATTTTTATATTTTGTGTGACTTGCTCAGTATTGTAGGTGTTGTTCCCTCACTTATCAATTAGCAAGCTAGATAACGAACTACAAAAATGGGCTTCTAATTTAATTATTGTGTTTACTGTCTGTACTTTAAATCTGCCATCTTTCACCAGAAAATATATAAACTTTGAGGCTACTGATAAGGCGTTATGTAATTCAGCCACAATGACTTTTATTTTAGACATATATGTAGTCAATATATTCTACCCCATTCTAGTTCTCTAATGCTGACTTCTGAGATTGACTTCTTCTCATATATCTTTGAAAAGACATATTGCAGTGATCAGCTCCTTAAAAATGTGTTTGTACAGTTAGCACTAAATCATTTGTGTTCTATTAATGTTGACTTTTATATTCTGTATCATTCTAGTTTCTAATATAATGGATTTCTAACTTATATATATATATATATATATATATATATATATATATATATATATATATATATATATAGTCACCTACAAAATATCAGGTAGGTTATTGGCACTAGAAACAGAAGACAGATATTGTCTGCTGTAGACTTTTAGTTCTCACCCCTGCAAAGGTTTGATTTCTATTATATCTGACATTTTAAAGACTGTATCTTGCCTTAAAGCAACTGTCATTTTTCGCCTGGTTCCATAATATATGCCTTTTCTTGTAAGAGGTATTAATGAATGCTTATGTAAGACCACAATTAACTATTGCCAGATTTTTAGGCTATTTAACCATCTCTGTAATTTAGAGGGCTAAAGCCCTGACTAAGACCCAAGTGAAACTATTATTAAACAATGTGCTGGTGGAGTTGCTGATAGATGGTAGGAGTGAGCAGATGTTGCCGGGTCACCTATTCTGTGGGAGAAATGCAATCTGCCCCAAAACAGTGGCAACCTCTACTAGTATATGACATGCAGGATTAGGCTGGAATATGTGCTTGGCTCTGCATTCACACAGCAGCCTTTATGGCACAGGGGAAGTATCAGCAGGGCCTCATGTCTGTGAGTACACATGTCAGCTGGTCAGCCACCAGAAGTCGGTTCGGAAAAGAACCATACATATCTCAAGGCTTCTGGATGACTGGTACTCCATAACCAGTGCTTGCCTTACTGTTGGGGAATGAATGGGCCATGTTAGAATAAAAGGGCGACAATGGCAGGGAAAAAGGACTTAAAAATGAGGGCTTTCTTGTTTTCTTGTGTTTTTATACAGAGCCAAGAAAACATTGTCAGCTGTATTGAATCAGTGGCTACAATTTATCCCTTCTGCTGCTTGTGGTTTTATACATTTTAGTCACAAATATGTACTTCAAAACCTGGAGAACCACAAACATAGAGGAACCAGAGTGTTTGCTTTGTTTTTTTTTTTTTTAACAGCAGCTATTCACATTTGTTGTAAATTGGTTGCAGGAAGGTAGTAGTGATTTTTATTTGTTAGAATCCGTTTAGCAGCATTACATTTGTCTGCATCAGCACAGTATTAAATTAATGTTTACTGAAAAGATTGGATCAAATTTATTTATTTATTTATTGTTTGCTGACCATGTCAGTTCGACTAGATCAGCGTCCTCTTTTCAGGGGAGACCTGAAGTGGTATTCATACTAAGGGAAATTTGACCAGGGCAGGACAACTTCACTGGCTTTTTTTGTGCTATGGGGATATTCTACATCCACCTGAGCTACGCCCAACTCAAAGCAGTTGGAACCTTGGTTTAACATCTCATCCAAAGAGCAAAATATTCAGGAGTGCAGCACCCCCCCCCCCTTTAACATCTCATCCAAAGAGCAGAATATTCAGGAGTGCAGCACCCCCCCCCCCCATGCTGCACATCAGGGTTAGTATTGGAAACATTACTCTAAATAGCTCATGTGGGAATAGAACCCATAGCCTTCTGCTCTTCCAACATCAACAATAAATATGCTGCCTTCTGTGCCACTGACAGCTATTTACTTGTGTGTAGGAGCTGCCTACAAAGTTACAAGAATTATACTGCACTATTTGTAAGGAGTATCTGTTAGCTAATTACCAATTACACATGTATTTACTAAACCATCACAGGACTAGCATCTTCTGGTGTAGTATCTCTCTATGTTTTGGTGAACAGGTACTTGATACAGAAAAATCAGAAAATGCTAAGGAATGGCAATGTTGGAAGGACTAAATATGGACAAAAGTCTTAAAAATAATTGGAAAATAACTTGGATAAGGGAAAGACAGGCTAACGTCTAGGTGAAATATTAACCAGTAGCTCAGATGCTAAGTTATGTGTAAGTTGCAGATGAGAAGAGAAAGATTCAGTGCAATCATATTTTAGTATACATTTCAACCATACCTCTCAACCTCTTTGTACAAGAAATCTGGATAAAGTCTAAAATAATGGGTGGACAAAGGCCCAAAAAATAGGGACAGATTTTAAATAATGTTCTTTTTTAACAAGAAACATCTTTATTAAATTATCACTTGTGACACTAGCAATCATACATTCATATAAATGAAATCAAACCATATTGACATATTTTTAGTCGTAAAGATTATACATCACTGTAATCTACCCAGTCATTGTCAGTTAAACATTACATAGCTCATTCAAATCCTGTCTTCTTTTAAACTTCATTCCTCCTCCAAAACATTATTTTGCAGTATTGTTCTAACAGTTTCCATTTTTCTATGTAATTTACACCTACCATTTTCTAAAGATCCTATTTCCAATTGTTTTGTGTCTGTTAATATAGTCACTACTTCCAATACAGTTAGCTTAGACTTTGACTTCCATTTCCTAGTATTTTTTTTTTCTGGCAGCCACCATAATTAGACTCAGCAAGGCCTTACCATGTCTAAGCAACTCTGATTCTATATCATAGCTCAGTAAATCATTTCCTTAGTTCTACCAATTTGCTCACCCAGTATTTCTGACAGAGAGTTTTTTTAAAGTCTGTCAATTCATTACACTTTCAAAAACTATATTCCCAATTACCTCTTTCTTTCCCATCACACTTCCAACATTTACCATCTAATTGAGGAAAAAATCTTTCGAGTCCACTTGAGGTATAAAAATACCTATGTAAACACTTCCAAGTGAAGATCCTAAATCTTCTAAACTTTGTTGCATATTTGGGAGTCATACATATATCCCCTATTGTATCTTCGTGAATTGCTTATCCAATCTCTCTTTTCAATCCTTTCTAACCTCCTCTGATTGATTCTTATAGTTATCATGCAATATTTTACATGCTTTACTATTATCCGTTTTTTAACAGCAGCTTCTGTTCTAGATTCTACTAAAAATATTTGATCTGATATTGTTAATCCTCGTCCACTTCCTTACATATGGGTTACGGTTCCGATATCGGAACCGAGCTGGCCATATACCAAGCTCGCGCCAGCGATAAACTCTCGAGCTAAGCAATCTCTTATCCATAATCCCCTCTCTCTGTTACCTCAGATTTTGTTTGCCGTGTCGCCATCAGGTCGTGTCAGGCTGTTGCTCTTGAGCTAAGTGAAACCTTTTTTTGTCCCCTTATTTCAAAATAAGGACTTTTTCTCTCAGAAAAGTTGATTTTCTGATCTCACTTACCTTATCACATTTAGCGACTCCCCTTTCTTTCAGTTTTCTAAAAATGTTTTAGTCACTTTCACCCTTTTTATCTAATGTAAGGTATCAGTTGATTACCATAGTTGGTAGAGAGCCTTTCCTTTCTTTTCTTCCAGTAATTTTGTGTTTTTGTATTATTGTTGGTATTTGCCTTTTCTTTAACATGACAGATAAAAAGGTAGTACTGGTTTTAAAAGATGTTATGATTGTGGACATAAACTAACTACTTCAGATGCACATTCTTTGTGTGTTTTCTGTTTAGGTGTGCCTCACTTAACTGTTGACCCACCCTGTGGGATTTGTAAGAATTTTTCCAACAGGACACTGATAGAGAGGAAAAATAAACTTTTGCTGAAAGGGTTACTAAAGTCTCCCTTTTCAGAGGCTATTTCTGGGTTGGAGGCCTCAACCCCTCCAAGATCCCATAAAAAGAAGTCTGAGGATGCTTCTAAGGCTAAATCTCTTCCTTTGTCCCCAGCTGGGGACTTTCATCAACCAAGAAAGAAAGCAAAGATTTCTGCTTCGGATCCGACTCTCTCGGATCCAGCATCTTCGGCACCTAGATCTTCAGCTCCGAAAAAGTCCTCGACACCACCTATGTCTATGGCACCGATGTCCTTTGCTGTATTGGAACCGAGGGGCCCCTCAGTTCAGACTTCTTTACCGGCACCAACCTCACAGTCAGCGTAGACCACCATTGTTTTGGAACCGACAGCTCAGTCCTTGTTTACTATTTTATCGGTTCCAACCTCGGCACCGGCAACTACTTTGGCACTGACCTTTTCATCGGTGCAGACCATTACATTGGCACCGATGACTTCCTAGGTGCAGACACCTGTAGTGCAGTCCTTTACGGCACTGTTGTTTTCGGTGCAGTCTACTGAGATGGGCACCAACCTGCCCTCATCTCTAGATAGACCTGTTTCCTCCTCAGCTGTTTCTGTGAGATCTACCAGAAGCCTCTCCCAAAATTATGTATTGCGACTTGTGGATCAAGTGCTTTTGGCCAGAGGAATTCCACCTCTCAAGACCTATCCTTCTCACTTGAAATCTATTGATGTAGCACAGTCTTCCCCCTCTACGGTTCCCATTATGGATCTCTCTAAGGAGCTGCAGTTGCCTTCGTGGCAGAAAAATTTTCCTATGACCCAGGATTTGACTTTTCTCAGCCATCCTGGGACTCCCAGTCAGCAGGCTGGATCACTTAGGGGAGAGGTGACTTTCCCCTTGGGCACTCACCCCTCTTCTAGTGGACCTGCCTTCCAAGTCAGGGAGAAGGCCTTGGTGTCTGCCACTGATACAATGCTTACTATCTCACTGTCCTCCTCTGGACTACTGTGTACACAGGTTGCTTCTAGTGGACACTGGGCACAGAGGTTTCAGAATATACTCCCACAGGATATCCCCTTAGTGTTGTCTTCCCCAGCATCTCCCTCTGAGGAAGTTCATCGGAAATCCTCATGCAAGAGGAAGCATATGGACTCCACTGAGGAGTCTCTCACTGAAGACACAGACTTTGATGATGGGGAAGGGTCCCCTTGTTCACCTTCTGATGTATCCTTTGGTGATATCCTAGAAATCCTTAAACAGAGATGTGAATGGCAGTCCTCTAACCTGATTTCTGAGGAGTCTGTGTTCCTGCAGGCTTTTCACACCCTGCCCCCTACCTCCTGGGTTACCCCACCTGCAGACGAACTGGTCCAGCTCATTGTGCAGCATGCATGGAAGACCCCTGATACTGTTGAAGCCATTCCCCTGAGGTCAGACAAAATCTTGTCCCCCCTGCTTCTGAACCTCATTGGTCTAAAGGTCTCCCTGTCGATGCTCTGATGGTGGCAGCCACAACTAAGAAAGACCTGGCAGAAGAGGAAAGCCAGACTGTCCATCCACCCAACAAAGAGTCCAGGGCATTGGATAGGATAGGGAAGCGCACCTTTGCATCAGCGACCTTTGCTATCAGGTCCCTGAATTATACGGCACACTTCACCAGACTTCAAAGAGACCTAGTATCTGAGCTCTTTGAAACTTTGGCAGGTGCCTTGTCTGATGAGGACCGTGAAAAAGTGGCCTCTTAGCTGGCCACTATTGAATCAATTTTGAACTCCTCCATGCGCTTGGTGTCCCACGCATCAGAAGGAGCGGCTAGAGCAGTGAGTTCAGGCATTTTTTTGAGACAACATGCCTGGATGCACTTGTGTAATTTCGCAGAACCCTTCAAGGCTTCGGTTCTCAATGCTTCCATTGAGTCCTCCTCCTTGTTTGGACCCACAGTCAAAACTACATTGGCCAGGTGTGAACAGGATGGTAAGACCCTGTCTGCCGTAGGTGTCCATTATTCTTCCCCCCAACATGCTTTCTCCAGAAACCAAAAGAGCGGGAAGATGTGGTACAGAAAATCTCAAGGCCCTTTCCGTGACACACAGGTTGATTTTTCCCCTAGGGGCAGAGGGGGAAACTCACAAGGAAGACGCCCCTTTTGGGGCAGAGGGGGTCCATGTAATCAGGGTTCCAGAGATTCCTTCTCCAGGCAATCCTACCAGTGCTCCTGAAGAGCGGCCCAACCCCTTTCCTCTGGAAGTGGTTGGGGGATGTTTCTCTTTGTACCCTTCTGCCTGGCTAACCATTACCAACGATTCTTGGGTACAAAGGATAATAACCAGAGGTTACAAGATCCCCTTTGAACTTTGTCCTGTCCCTCCATCAAGATTTCCCGATGTTCCACCCAGTCAAAGGAAGAAGCAGCTCTAGAGATTACAAAGCTGCTAAACAAAAGAGTCATCCAAGTAGTCCCAACAGACCAGATAGGATCCGGATTCTACTCGAGACTATTTTTGGTGCCAAAGAAAACCGGGGACTGGAGACCAATTTTGGATCTCAGTGTGCTAAACAAATTTGTGAGTGTGCAAAAATTTTGAATGGTCACTATACAGTCTATCATTCCTCTCTTGGAAAAAGATGATTGGATGTGCTCGATAGATCTTCAGGATGCGTACTACCACATAAAGGTGGACAGACCATCAAGAAGATTCCTGCACTTCTGTGCAGGAGCCAGTCATTACCAGTTCAGAGTACTGCTCTTTGGACTCTCTACAGCCCTCAGAGTGTTTACAAAGTGCATGGCAGTTGTCAGAGCTCACCTGTGACTTCAAGGTTTTCAGGTTTTTCCATATCTAGACGACTGACTCCTCTCCGCCCCCACCAGACACCTATTGGAGGAACCCCTGGCATACTCTCTCAATACTATTGAAATGTTGGGCATAACAATAAACTGGCAGAAATCCAATCTCACCCCTTCTCAGTCCACAGAATTCATAGGGGTCATTTTGGACTCAAAAACTTGCAGAGCGTCCATACCGGAACACAGAATATCAAGAATCTGACAGCAACTGTTACCAGTTCTCTCAATGGAAAAGTCCACAGCTCACTTGATCCTGCAGCTGTTGGGGTCCATGGCAGCTTGCATCACCATTGACCCTTAGCCAGGTTTCACATGAGGCTTCTACAATGGCTACTGCTCACCCAATGGTATCCTTTTCAGCTTCCCCTTTCAGCCAAGATTCACATAACTCAGAGATGCAAACAAGATCTAAAGTGGTGGTTGAACCACAACCTGTCACAATGGTCTCACCCCTACTCCCCTCAGCAGCCCAAGGCTTCATGGATGCCTCCTTGATGGGGTGGGGAGGGCTATGTCAGGGTCAGACAGTCCAAGGCACTTGGTCCGAAGTGGAGGCCCATCTGCGTATAAATGTTTTAGAGCTGAGAGCGGTGCTTCTGGCATTGCAGGCATTCCATCCCTTGCTGCCATCAGGGACAATTGCGATACAATCAGACTACATGGCAGTAGTCTGGTACCTCAAAAAACAGGGCGGAACCAAATCCTACCCCCTCTGTCGAGAGGCCCTGAGGATATGGCAATGGGCGATGGCTACCAACCGCTTTCTTCTAGCAATGCACATTCCTGGGATTTCCAACGTGATAGCAAACAGACTCAGCAGGTGCATTCTTCAACCTCACGAGTGGTCCCTGAATCCTCTCATAATGGCAGAGATCTTCCACCGTTGGGGCCATCTGTGCTGCAACCTCTTTGCATTCCTGACCAACTTCAAATGCAGCAACTACTTTGCCCTGATTCCCCCTTCAGGACAATCACCCAGGGATGCTCTAGTTCATGATTGGCCCTCGGGTCTTCTTTATGCCTTCCCACCCACTCCCCTCATTCCCCAGTTTCTGAAGAAAGCCCGTCGATTGAAGAGCAAAGTGATCCTTATTGCTCCATATTGGCCTCGTCAGATTTGGTTCCCCTTTCTGTGGCCTCACCTGCTAGATCAACCATGGATTCTTCATCCAACCTCGGAGTTGATCTCCCATCTGCAGAATCTGATTCACCCCAACCTGCACAGTCTGAAGCTCACAGCTTGGCTCCTCCAATTCCCTTGATTGCCAGGCAAAATGATCTTCCCTCACAAGTACGGGACATTCTTATTGCATCTCATAAGCCCTCCACTAGAATGACTTATCTAGGCAAATGAAAAAGATTTACCTGTTGGCTGAATGATAAGGAAATTGATCCCTTTTCAGCACCGGTGTCGATGGTACTCGAATATCTAACCGCCCTATTTCAATCGGGGCTGTCAGCATCTACCATTAGAGTACATTTGGCTGGGATCTCTAATTTCCATGAGAATGTCCAAGACTCCTCCCTCATGTCTCACAAGTTATGTAAAGCCTTCATAAAGGGTGTGAATCATCTGAAACTCCCTTTCAGGGAACCTATTCAACCTTGGCATTTATCTTTAGTTCTTCAAGCTCTGACATTGCCCCCTTTTGAACCAGCTGCTTCATGCAACCTCAAATATCTGTCGTGGAAGACCTTGTTTTTGGACGGCTATTACTTCTGCCAGATGTATCTCTGAGCTTCAGGCCCTATGTACAAAGAGTCCATACTTGATTTTTCATCCAGATAGGGTATCCTTAATAACTAACCCTTCCTTTTTGCCAAAAGTCATTTCTGAAATGTCTATTAATCAGACCATTGAATTGCCAGTGTTTTTTCCTGATCATTCTAATGAGAGAGAGTACTGCCTACATACCCTAGATGTACACAGACAACTCCGTTTCTATTTGCAAAGGACTAAATCTTTCCGTAAATCAGACCAGTTATTCTTGGCTTTTTCTGGATCTAGATTAGGATGTGCTGTTGCTAAGGTCGCAATGGCTAGATGGTTAAAAGACACTGTGACCTGTATTTATTCAGTACACAATACTTCTTTGCCATCTACCATCAAGGCTCATTCAACAAGGTCAGTGGCAACTTCTGCTGCCTTCCATGCCAGAGCTTCTTTACATGACATCTGTGCAGCTGCAACTTGGGACACTCCTCATACCTTTATCAATCATTACAAGTTGGACTTGGCCTCCAGGGGAAGAGCATCTTTTGGTTCTATGGTGCTCAGGAATGTCCTTCCATGAAAGCCTCCCAGGAATAGAGGTTGCTGGGGACTCTGTCCCATACATAAGGAAGTGGACGAGGATTAACAATATCAGATAAAGAAGTTATGTCTTACCATAACGTTCCATCTGTATTGTTGATCCTCGTCCACTCATTACGACCCTCCCTCCTTCCCCCTCCTATGGCTTCTAGTGGAGCTCACCATCCTTCTCTTTAGGTCATTTGACCAGGGATAGCCTCTACCTTTTTCTGACTTGCAAACTCAAACTGAGGTAACATGGAGAGGGGAGTATGGGTAAGAGATTGCTTAGCTCGAGAGTTTAACGCTGGCGCAAGCTTGGTATATGGCCGGCTCGGTTCCGATATTGGAACCGTAACCCATACGTAATGAGTGGACGAGGATCAACAATACAGATGGAACGTTATGGTAAGACATAACTTCTTTTTCTTATAAACTTAGAAAGTTGCTAGAATAACAGGTTTTGTGTTAGTAGGCATTTTCTGAAGGATATGAAGTCTGAAACTCAAACATGTGTCATTATTTAGTGACTTCATTCCTTAATGATTTGCCAGAATTTGGCAAAATAAACTGGATATCCTGTGGAAATCTTCACAGTTGAGAAGTATGCTTTCAATGTGTATAAAGAAGTGAGGTATTTTCCAGCTCTTAGTTGAGATATTTTTTGTGTGTGTTTTTTTAAAGATTTTCTTTGTGTGCTTTTATCCTTTTTGTTAGTATATTTTTTAATTGTCTGAAGTGTTATTTTATGTTTTATAGCATCTTCTGGGTTACCTTTTGAGTAAATATTAGTTCTCTTTATTTCATGGCTGTATTTTTTTCATTGTACAGGCAAAGTTATTTCACTGGGTTTTTATTTGAGGTCTCTGATTTTGCTTTTGATCAAATGGGTATTGGCAAGTTTTACTTCATTTTCTTTGGGATAGCAGGCCATACTTTTGGTCAGCTTTTGATTTTTTGATTTACAGTAGTTTGTTGATTATACAGTTTTGATTTATTTTAGTATGAACAGTAGGATCTCTGTTTATGTGAGATTACGGTGCATGGTTTTACAGTGTTTCTTCTTCCTGTCACTATTGTGCAGTCATAGACTTAGTACATACAAGTAACGTGAGGTCTGTTACCCAAACTGCTTGTCATCACAGCTCAGGAGCACGCATTCTCCTTCTAACTTTGTTTTGAACTGCTGTGGCACATAGATGTGATTATTCGTTACAGACAAATGTTCAGTCTTTCTCTATTGCTACTTATGAGAGATTCAACCCTTCTAAGTCAAGACAGCTACATGTACAGTAACAGCTCAAGGCTGGTATAAATGCTGCTGTTCAGCAGCCCTTGTGACATCACTTGTGTGTGTGTGTGTGTGTGTGTGTGTGTGTGTGCGCGTGTGCATGCGTGTGTGTGTGTGTGTGTGTGTGTGTGTGTGTGTGTGTGTGTGTGTGTGTGTGTGTGTGTACATATATATATATATATATATATATATATATATATATATATCTATCTTTATATGGGTCCCCTTCAGTCGATCGAACGAGTGGCCGAGACCATATATTCAAACTTGTAAATGTTCGATCGGACTGAATAGAGATCTCCGTACAGAGTGGAAAGGGAAGATTTCCCATTTCCGCAATGTAGTGCGATCTCGGAGTTGGTATAGTTAAGTAAGGGGGTGTGGGGGGTGCAGGGGGCATAGCCCCCCCGCTATAGACGTTTAGTTTTGTGTTTTTTTGTTTTATGTGTTTTTATTTCAGTGTTCGGACTTTTACGAGTTTGAACATATGGTCTCGGCCATATGTGGTTCGAACTTGTAAAATTTCAATCTACTGAAGTAGATCCATATATATATATATATATATATATATATATATATATATATATATATGTGTGTGTGTGTGTGTGTGTGTGTGTGTGTGTGGGGCGGGGTGTTTTGATGTTCCAGCTCTTTCCTTAGCAGACTGTCTAGCTAAGGTGCTTAGGGTAAAAAAGTGTTTTTTTATTTATTTTTTCTATGTTATTATTATTTTAATCTTTGTGCATATTTAATTCATTTAGCCTCCCTTCATACTCCGAGCCAGGAACCCTGCTTGTATCATTGACATTTCATGACTCAGTATCCCTCATCTTGATGTCTTTGTAAGGCTTCCATAAGTATACATAGCATGACACTGTTCCATGTGTAACCTTCTTACTAATGTTTCCATTACAAAAACGAGCCAGGAACCCTGCTCGTATGATTGACATTTCATGACTCAGTATCCCTCATCTTGATGTCTTTGTAAGGCTTCCATAAGTATAGATAGCATGACACTGTTCCATGTGTAACCTTCTTACTAACGTTTCCATTACAAAAACGACATCTGCTTCCCTTTAAGCTTTCTCTTAACATAATCCTTCACACTGTCAGCTTTTCATTGCTTCTCATACTGGATGGTATTATTTTTGTGATATATTTTTGGTGCAGATTATATGAATATTTTCAAACACAGTTGAAGACTTCATTAGTCCTCCCACAAGTAAATTGAAAAGTATTGCTGTTAGTCCTAGAGTTGCTAACTGCCCCCAGAAACACACACACCTGCCTCAATAAGTTGCTGCCAGTCTTTCCATATTTTATTAAAATCCTGCTTATCTGCTTTATAACGTATTTTCTTGAAAGCAGAGGTAAAGGCAAATACTAAGCATGTTTGCTTTCTTTCTTGATTTTCTAGACTCTTCCTGCTGTCTACAGCCTTTTTGTATTTTTGACTTTTTTGAGGGTAGTCTGTATTAATGTTTTTTTTTCTACTTTTTGGCTGCCCCCTCAGCTGATCATTAGTTGCCCGGCTGTACTATTTATCTTAATGGTCCTGGTAGTATTCACCGGGGCTGGGGAGTGGATTACAGCAGACTGCATCACCCCATACAGTGGTCCTGCATGCTAGAGGATTTTTTAGTATGCCATAACTAAGTGGAGCTAATGAAATCACACTCATTAATATATGTAATATCAGTTAGATCTATCTCCTCTCAGATGCCATAGGTTTAACGGCAACCAGCCCTATGATTATGGTACATCCCACAGGCTTCAACCCCTCCTTTAAGGTAACAGAGAGGAATGAGGCATGATGGTATAATGTACTTATTTTGTTTTTCCTCCCTAGCTCCTCGGTAATAAGTTGCTAGGGGTGGGAGAAGAAGATGGGTATATTCTGACTTTGTGCCTGTTTATTTGTTTGTTATTTTAAAAGAGATTTGTTTGTTAAATAAATCCATTCCTGCCAGAGGAGATGAACCAAAATACTACTCTTTGCTACCTCCCTGTCCATCCTCCTCCAGCTCTCAAGCCACTAGTCCATTCTTGGTTGGTGTCTCACCACATATATTTTCTGAGTAGATAATCTGCGCAGTGATATGCTAAATTTGTTTTATTTTCTTAGTTTTTTATTAATTCCTGCTTTCACTGCAAGGTCTGAACCCTGAATGTCATGTCTTTGTATTACATGGGCTTGCTCTTCCAGTAGTCTTGATTTGATGCAGGAATGGCTAAGGAAAGGAGAACTGAATCCAAAAGATGACAGCTAATAATGTCTGCCCAAGACAGTGATGTACACATAGATTGGTTTACAAAGTCAATAGAACATGTTGGTTTACAAAGTCAATAGAACAAGTGAAAGAAACAGGCAGATGTAGGCTCTGTAAAATAAAATTGGTAATGGTTACACACCTCTTTGCTGGATGTGATACAATCATGGCTGAGGGTCTGTTCACTGAGACACAATAATATGGCATGACTGTTGTAGTAGGTACTATGCAAACACTAGAATATAAAAGTAGCCAAGAAGCAGTGAAAACATGAACCACTAAATATTATAGAGCATGATAAAGTTTATATCACATGGGATCACCCATTACCAGCAGTTCAAACAATAGCTATGAAAAAAAGAGATATAGATGTCCATGAAAAAATATGAAAATAACATTGATCATCAAAATTGCTATACCCAGTGATTACAGTGTCTTATGTACAGAAAGACACAAAGTCATAAAATACCAGGATTTGCAAATGGAAATGAGAACAATATGGAATAAGGATGCCCAGACAGTTCCAGTAGTTGGAGGAGTGACAGGAGTAATAAAAAAAAAAAAAAGGAATTTACATTTGTACTTAAATGTAATATGTAACCCTGCATAAAGTGCAGAAAGAGGTGACGCTTGGCCCACTGTGGGTGCTGACTGTTGAGAAGACCATGCTTGACTAACATTAAAGATTGAAGAAATAATCATTTCTTGGACTCTGATGGGTTCTATTCATGCCATTGTATTAGAACCCCAAAACATTTGGAGAATTTACAGTGTGTCTTCCATTTTATTTACTTAGTTTATTAGCTTGGCAGACTTTCTTGCTTCTAGATATTGTATGCAGCTGCCCTAGTTTCTCTTGTAGCAAGGCATACCTATTTGGAGTAAAACATTGCACTTATTAACAAGAGGGTGCTGCTTTAGTTTATGCTTAAATGTGTAGGGGGTCTGTTTGGCTTTTTTGTACAATCTTTGTTTTTAGTTTTTTGAGAAGGCTGTATTAATTTTTGCATCTCTCTGGTGTCATAGGGCAGGATACACAATGTTTGTTATTGCACAGCTACACACACACACACACACACACACACACACACACACACACACACACACACACACACACACACACACGCATGCACACACACACACGCATTCACACACACACACACACACACACACACACACACACACATATGCACAAACACACAAAAGAGTAGTTGCATGTTGCTTGATCAGATCTCATCCGATGGCTTGGTGATTTCCTGAATTTCTTTCTAAACCCTGACCACTAGTATCAATGAAAAACTTGAAATTGAGCCACAGTGAGGTGTTCTGAGACATGTTTTCTTTAAAGCAGTAATATCACAAAGGCCTCAACTACTGTTTTTAGAAACTGGATTCATATGCACAGCATCTTGTCTATATGGGTTTATGTATTCCTAAATGTACAAAAAGATATGAAGAAACACATCTGGATTATACCTTAGGTTGTAGGGAGCTCTGTGGGAATTCTCATCTCCTGTCGGCCAACGATGAGCTGAACAAATGCACAAAAGCAAGAAAAGTACAACTTGGTTGTGCTCTAGTGACTTGTCTGAAATGACTTCAAGCAGAAGCTTATTTTGCTTATTAAAATTTCCCTGCTAAACATTCAGTGCTTATTAGGCTACAGCTGTGTGGGGAAGGCTTATACCTTAAAAGATCAGTATGAACAATTGCAAGACAAATCTCAGGAGCCTGTTGTTTTTTCATTCAAAGTACTTACAGCACCATTATATCTATTATTTAGTAGGTCATGTAAATATGGGGAGAGTCCTCAAGACTGTAGACATGCACTTACTAAATCTGTTTTTAAGGTAAAGGGGAGTAGGACAAACCAAGAGTAATACAGACCATTAAGTTTACTTTCATGTTGTGGAAAAATAATGGAGAAGGTAATATTGGATAAGTTATTGTCAGAATTGGAAAGGTTGGGACTTGAAATTATATATCAGCATACACATGTTGTAAATTGATCTATTATCATCTGTAACATCATTGTCTATGACAATAAAACAACAGCTACGAATAAAAAATTGTGCTGTGATATAATTTGCATAGATTTAACTTCAACATTTGACAGGGTCATACACAAAGCACTGATCAAAAAAATTAGAACAACTAGGTATTGAAGTACTCGTGATAAGATGGATGGCTGCATGACTTACAAATACGGCTTGGCAAGTATTATATAGCAACTGGATTTGTGAAATTTGAGATTATAGTCAATGTGTCCCATAGGGCTCTGTCCTAGTTCATACATGTTTACATTCTATCTTACAAATCTTTTTCATCTGAGGTGTTCTACAGTCTGTATGCATATGACTTGAAATCGAGTGCACGTTTTACAGATAGGGCATGACCACAAAATAACATGACTAAATTGACCATTTGGGTACACAAAAATAATATGCTGATAAGTACATCAAAAACTAAGCACATGAGATTTGGGAGACATAAATTCAAAACTGAATATTTAATACAGCACACGGTGATTGAAAATGCAGATTCATTTAATGACCTTGGTATATGGGTAGATAGATCCGGCTTTGAGTTTTTTTTAATCATATCAACTGGTTAATGATAGCTATATTGTATAACAATATTTATAACATCTAGGAAATCAGAAATGATGAATTCATTGTTTGTTAGTTACAGCAGAATCAAACTCGAGTACGGAATAACAATATGGAAGCCTTATAAGAAAACAAGCATGAGCAAACTGGAAAGAGTACAGCAGGAATATATCAAGGACATCCTGGATGTGAAAAGTTAAGTTATTATAAAACACTAAAATATCTGGAACGTGTACAGTGTCTCATATAGATATTTAAGAGGAGACCTTATTCAGGTATATAGGGCATTTGCAGACAACTACCTCTGGGAATGTTTAGGGTTATCAAAAAAGTAGTAGAGAATCATGAGACAAGCTATGTAGAAGAAACTATAGACCAATAACTTGCCTTCCGATGACATATAAACTATACACCGGAATTGATGCCGACAGAGTTTATAGTCATTTAGAAGGAAATTCAACTGCGGCAATAGAACAAAAAGGTAATAAAAGAAGGTCATATGGAACAAAGGATCATGTGTTGTTAAGTAAAGTCACAGTGGAGAACTGTAAAAAGGGGAATAATCTAAGTATGGCATGGATAGACTACAAAAAAGCATTTGACAGTATCTCACATTCATGGATAAAAGAGTGCTCAAAAATGTATAAAATACACCCTACACTGATAAACTATATCACAGCGCCATGAAAGAGTGGGAAACCACTCTGCAGTTAAGTCATGATAAAGGACAAATTATCATTCCAGGGATAAAATTTTAAAGGGGGATATTCCAGGATGGCTCTCTGTCACAGCTGCTCTTTTGTCTTGCCCTTAACCCATTAAGCTGTCTGCTTAACAGATTAGGTCATGGATATAATTTGGCTCACAGAAAACAACAACGTTTAGAGATTTCTCATCTTCTCTTTGTAGATGACTTAAAACTGTGTAGTTCATCAGATGAGGAACTGAAAACACAACTGCAAGTAGTCAAAATTTTCTCAGATGATGTAAGAATGTAATTTGGTCTTGATAAATGTGCAAAACCAACCTTTAAATCAGGAAAGCTGCAGCAGCAAGAAAACATCAAGTTTGGGACAATAATGTGATATAACAGACGTTGAGCAAGAGGGAGTGTATAAATATTTGGGAATTGATGAAGGATCAGCAATAAAACATGAACAAATGCGAATAAAACTCTGTAAGGAATATTTTAGAAGCCTTAAATTAATCCTGAAAACAGCGTTGACATCTAGGAACAAAATTCAAGCTATAAACCAATTTGGTCTTCCTGTCCTAACTTACAGTTTTGGAGTGATTGACTGGCCCCTAAATGTGTTGGATAGATTAGATAGGAAAACAAGAATGATGCTTCATGCTCACCAAATGATTTATAAAAATCAGTGCATACCATGATTATATATCCCCATTCCGAAGGAGGTATGGGCCTCCTTGAAACTGATTACATGTATAGATCTGCAATCATGGGACTGCATACATATTTGTTGACCTCACAAGACCCAAAGATAGTGAAAGTTTTGAAACATGAGGAGAATAAATCTAAGATGACTTCCCTGTTTAGTCTAGCAGAAGCATATTGACATCAAGCGGGAATGGAAATCAAACCAGAAGTAGATAAAAATCAGGCAGCAACTGAATGTGCCAAAAAACAAAAGAAAGAATATAAGGTGAAGGATCAGATGAGAAGGCAAGAAATGTGGAAAATGCATAAATATATTTGTAAGTATAGAAAACTCCTGGAACAACCTCATGTTGATCAGGACTGAATGCATGAATGGTTAAGGAGAGGCAAATTCAAACCAAAAGATGAAAGGTTAATATTGGTGGCCCAAGATAGTGGACTACATACATGTTGGTTTACAACGTCCATTGAAGATGTGGAATAAACAGACAAATATATGTTTTGTAAAACAGAATTGGAAGCAATTGCACACCTTAGTGCTGGTTGTGACATACTAATGGCAGAAGGGCTGTATACTGAAAGGCATAATAATGTGGCAAGACTGTTGCAAGGGGAATTGTGCAAACATTATAATATTGAAGTTACTGAAAAGCACTGGGAACATGAGCCGCAAAGCATCACAGAAAATGATGAAGTCTGCATGACATGGGATCAACAATTGCCAGCAGTTCAAAAGATAGATGTGAGAAAACCAGATATAGTGGTCCATGAAAAGAAGATAAAAAGTAGCATTGATAATTGAAATCGCTACACCCAGTGACTACAGTGTCTTGCGTACAGAGAGGCATGCAGAAATGAGAGCAATGTGGAAGAAAGATACCCAGACAGTTCCAATAGTAGTAGTAAGAGCAATGGGTCTTATAAAAAAGAATCTACAATAGTATTTAGATATGTTACTAATGCATGTAACTCTGTATGAACTGCAGAAGGCGTCATTACTGGGCACATTGAAAGTGCTGTGAAGAGCACTTCTTGCTAACATCAAAGATTGAAAAAATACTAATTTCATGAAGTTTAATCATACTTTGACTTAGCAATGGGGTCCATTCCTGTCATGGTATTAGAAACCCAAAAGACTTTGCGAAATTAAAAAAAAAGATTCTATTGGAATGAGAAGCGTGCTAACCTGTTCTCTGACAGAGCAGCTAATGCAATGAATAGATTGCCAAATTACATTAAAGCAATCACTAGTTTATATATTTTTAATAACAGTCTGTACACTTATTATGGGAAATATTGTCTGGCTATAAACTTATTAATGCCTGTGCTTGAAATATCTGTATATATATATATATATATATATATATATATATATATATATATATATATATATATATATCTATATATATGTATGTATGTATGTAACTAATTGTTTTATTAAAGTCTGGAACATTGCTGACATATCATACAGAGGAGACAATGTCCACATTAGAACCATATTGAAATCCATGTGCCCAAAGTGAAGTTAATTTGTTTTTTGCACAGCTAAAGGAATGGAAGCTTAAAGACTTATAATTGCTGCCTGGTCAAAATCCAGTAAAACAAACTTCAGAGTTGTAGTGATACTCTGGGACTCAATCATTTCACACATAGCATTGCAAAACAGGTTTTATGCCTTAAGTGATATACTAGGCGTAAAGGCATACAACAATAGCACACATGGAGCACTCCGTGCAATACATATATTAAACTTTGGCAAGGCTGCTGATGTCACGCACCAGAAGTACACCTCTGGGAGCATGATAGCCCTGTAATTGCTGTGGCATGTCCTGTAACTGCATACTGCTGTAGTGTGATAAACTCCTTAGGTAGATGTTCAAACCCCACCCCTGGCACCTGGATAGAGAGCAATGCTTTTTAGGCTACTCACACTCCATACAATACAAATACACTACTTTGTCAAGGCTGCTGATGTAACTCATCTAGAAGTACACCTCTGGGAAATTGGTAGCCTAATAATCGCTGTGGTGCATCCTATAACTGCGTACTGTTGTAGTCTGATAAACTAGGTAGGTGTTTGAGTCTGTGTGTGTGTCTGACTTGGTAAAGAACAATACTTTTTAGGCTACTCACACTCCATACAGTACAAATACACTACTTTGCCAAGGCTGCTGATGTCACTCATCTAGAAGTACACCTCTGGGAAATGTATAGCCCATGAATCACCATGGCGCATCCTGTAACTGCGTGCTGCTATAATGTGATAAACTAATAAGGTAGGTATTTGAGCCCCAGCCCTGGCTACTGTGTGTGTGTGTGTGTGTGTCTAACTGGGTAGAGAGCAATGCTTTTTAGTCTACTCACACTCCATACAATACAAATACACTACTTTGCCAAGGCTGCTGATGTCACTCATCTAGAAGTACACCTCTGGGAAATTGATCGTTCAGTAATCACCATGGTGCATCCGGTAACTGTGTACTGTTGTAGTGTGATAAACTAGTTAGGTAGGTGTTCGAGCCCCAGCCCTTGCAACTGTGTGTGTGTCTGACTGGGCAGAGAGCAATGCTTTTTAGGCTACTCACACTCCATACAATACAAATACACTACTTTGCCAAGGCTGCTGATATCACTCATCTAGAAGTACACCTCTGGGAAATTGGTAGCCCACTAATCGCTTTGGTGCATCCCATAACTGTGTACTGCTATAATGTGCTAAACTAGTTAGGTAGGTGTTCAAGCACCAGCCCTTGCCAACTGTGTTTGAGTCTGTGTGTGTGGTTGACTGGGTAGAGAGCCATGTCTTTTTAGGCTACTCACACTCCATACAATACAAATACACTACTTTGCCAAGGCTGCTGATGTCACTGATCTAGAAGTACACCTCTGGGAAATTGATAGCCCAGTAATCACTGTGGCACATCCTCTAACTGCATGCTGCTGTAGTGTGATAACCCAGTTAGGTAGGTGTTTGAGCCCCAGTCCTGGCAACTGTGTATCTCTGGGTAGTGAGAATGCTTTTTAGGCTACTCACACGACTCATTCTGTGATTACAGACACTCAACAGTTTTTAGATAGCTATGCGGAATATGTCTCTTCTGTAAGTGATATTACTAATGACCTTTTAGTTACACTGGATGTAGTTTCCCTATTTACATCAACACCTAATACAACAGGAATGAAATATGTAAGACATTTATTAATTGAAAAAGGGATCCCTAGAGACCATATTATGAGATGTACGCTACTATTGGATATAGTATTGAATAATAATGTATTCATGTATGATAAGAAATACAATCTGCAAAACAAGGGGGTTGCCATGGGGACCCCGTTTGAGAGCTCTTATGCCAACTTGGTTTTGGCATACTGGGAGGGCACTTATGTGTTGGGGATACATTATTCAGTGGATACATAAAATATTATAAACAGTTTGTTGATATTTTTTCATTTGGAGAGGAACTAAGCAGCAATTAAATGATTTTGTTATATATGTAAATGGGACAACAAATTTTCTAACATTTGAGAGTAGTAGCTCATCTCAACAAATAGAATTTTTATATGTACAATTGACTAAGATGGCTAATAAAATACATACTAATATGTACAGGAAACCATGCTGGAAAAATAGTTTGCTGCATCGCAATAGTATGCACCCTGGACACATTTATCCCAACATTATAAAGAGCCAAGCATTAAGAGTATCAAGGTTAACTAGCCATGATAGTAGCTATGAGGAGAAGTAAAGGGTTTTAGCAGAAAACTTCATAGAAAGTGGATATCGTATAAATGAAGTGGAGAAAGTACTAAAAGAGAGTACTGCACAGAGAGCAGGAAAAGGTAAACCATTTTTTCATCAGAATAGACATAATAATGACATGGTTCAGAAGGAAAGACAAAGCAACAAGATTAATAGGATAGTGATTACGTTTACAAATAGAAATTTGAAAATTAAAGAAATAATAAATAGTAATTGGAAATTACTAACTATAGATGATAAGATATCTGAACTGGTTGGGTCAAAACCTAGTTTTACCTATAAGAATATGTAGTCGCTAAAAAGATTATTATGCTATGAAGAAAATATAGAAAAAGCGACCCACTCTCAAAGGAAAGGGACTTTTTCCTGTAGACACTGCAATCAATGCATGTACATGGTAGGCGATAATAAATTTACACACCCAGATACTGGACATGAATATATTTTTAAATATTATGCTGACTGCAGGTCCAGGGACTTAATATACTTAGCTCAATGCCAGATATGTAAATCCTTTTACGTGGGCAAGATGAATAGAACTCTTAGGGAACGTGTCAGGGAACATGTGTATGCTATAAAGAGCATGAAGGAAATGCATTAGCTAGACATGGGATGGGTCATGGTATGACACATAAATTTAAGTTTAGAGCTTTGGAACTGATCAAGAAGACTGGTAGATTAGGGGAAGTTAAGAACTATTCTGAAGGGCAAGAAAACTGGTGGATAATAAGGCTACAAGCACATAGAGCACATGGTTTAAATGATAAGGTAGCACAAACCTTTTTTAGCTTCATGACCTTATGCACATTAGCCACTTTATTATCAAGTTTATATTCTGTAAGAACTATAGTGTTTCATAATCCAATAATAGTTAGTAGCTCAGTTATGACACTTAAGGACTATATGTTTATATTTTTTGATGGACAATGGTCTCTTAATAATTTATAATGTATTCTTAAGATAGGCATAACTGATTATATGTATATTAGTTTATTTTCATGCACATTAGATATTTTAGTTTTAGCATTTTAGGTAGGTGACCTATTATTAAGGTGTTATATGCCATGTAATAGTATATACATTTTAAATAATACACATATATATTCTTTTGTGCTGTTATTTATAATATAGTATTTTTTACATATATCTTTATATATATATATATATATATATATATATATATATATATATATATATATATATATATATTAATTTTTATTAGTTTATGTGACTTGATTGGATAGACCATGTCTTTCTTGAAATTGATAATTTGAAGAAATATAATAGTATGACATGTTTTAAATTTTATATATATATATATATATATATATATATATATATATATATATATATATATATATGTATATACATATATAGACAATATGTAGCAATCTGTATTTACTTAATAAACAATTTTTGATATTAGATCATGTGATAGATTAGAGTCGACCATGTTTAGAAACATTAAATATGTTAGTTCATATAGTTTATACTAAGTTATTGAATTTATTTTATGGTTTTGCTTTATAAACATAATTTATTGTTTCATTAAATTGGTTACTATATATACATGCACTAGTATACATGATGATTTTAAGAATTTTATAAAGTTTGATTGTTTTTATGAGGTCATAATTACATGTAGTAGGGGACTGGATGAAGGCATTGGTTAGGTTTTATTTAATCCAGATGAATGGTGATTGTTGTGTTAAAGTCTGAGGAAACGTTTTTAAAACGCAAAAGCGCTTACTACTTCATTTTGTGTTTTGCTTATATTAAATATTTTGGAACAAGCCGTGGTGAGTCTCTTTTGTTGTTCTCTGAATTCATATTGCTGGTCTGAAGAGGCACTTTGCCCAGGACTGGTTGGTTTTGGTTTTTGTTATCAGCATATTTTTAACAAGCAATTTCTCTAAGCTATCTGGCATCTTATGTGGAAAGGCTTGGATTCCCAACTTATACACAATATCTGCACTGTCATTACAATCATGTTAACCTTATTTAAGTGCAGTCACTATTTTTAAAGCATATTTAATCACATACATACATATATTTTGAATCTTTTAACTCCATCGAGTGTGTTGTACTATTATCCATTGCAACATTACACAGTGCTACCAAGCAGGAATTTAAGATAGATGAGTACAAAAGAAAGTTTTCAATAACCATAATCATAGCCTGAATGGTGTTGACTTATCTTCTGACTAATTCAGTTGTTGGGTCATCTCCCAACTGCCCAATACCAGATAAGTCAGCATCGACCTGACAGTCATAGTCACAGATTAATCTATTTAGACACAAGTTTCTCATGAGGTGATGCCCCTTACTCCATCCCAGATGACCCCGTACCTTTTACTTCAAGCCAGTTGGCATCAAAACATTTGTATTCTTTTTGGGATACAGAGGACTCTGAATATTCTGAGGAAAATAACCAGAGTATCTCACTACATTAGCCTCCCTATTGAGGATGATGACAGAGGATCCATTTTCCCTCCTGTAACTTCCAAGTACCCCATGTTTAGTGAAGTATCGCAGATGATGATGCTGAGAGGGAACTGGTCTTCACTGAAGCTCTCTTATCTGCAGAAGAGATTTCATGCTGCCTGCAGTTCTTACCAAACATTTTCTTAGGTGGTCCTTTCTTCAGTTGATATTATAGGCAATGCCACCAGTGCAGCTTGAGATAATCCATAGTGGTTACAGGTACGAGAAGTTGAACAAGATCCTTTCATCCTTGCCAGACTGTATTATCTGGCTGGAGACACCTAAGTTAGATGTGACAGTTTCTGTAGACACTGAGGAGGAATCTCACCCCTCAGTATAAATTTTTCTCTTCCATAGGAATCCTGGGCTATGGACAGGCTGGGAAAACAGACTTTTGTATCCAGCACTTTATATCTTAGAGCATTGATTATTTTCCTTAGAATATTCAGAGCAAATTATCTCATGCAGGTGCTTTATTTTCAGTGGTGCAATTCTGGTGACATAATGAATATTGCTGAGGGCCTTACTGATAGTTCTCTCAACTAAGAATTCATCTGTCAGGCTTTTACATCTTCCATGGTCAGCAAGTTCATCAGTAAAGTGATATTTAATGCTTTAGTAGAAGCAGCTTAGACAGCATGTCCTGGCATAGTTGTATGCCACCACCTCTGGCTATGCCGTACTATCCTCATTAATCACAATAAAGTGGCATTTATTGATGCACCATTTAGGGTACCATTGCTGTTTGATACTGAAATTGTCTAACATCTCCAGAGCATGAAGGAGAAAGGATAAGCTCTCCCAGGTGCAGGTGAAAGTCTTTCATTTCCTTCCACATCTCCTTTTCTAGGTGTCCAAAGAGCTAGAGAAAGCAGCTTTTTGGCATGCCTCATGGTACATGCTTTGTTCTTGGTATTATTGTGTGGTACTTGCTTTGTTCTTGGTATTATTTGATGGTACTTGCTCTTTTCTTGGCATTATGTTGTGGTACTTGCTTTGTCCTTGGTATTATTTTGTGGTACTTGCTTTGTTCTTGGTATTATTTGATGGTACTTGCTCTTTTCTTGGCATTATGTTGTGGTACTTGTTTTGTCCTTGGTATTTTTTTGTGGTACTTGCTTTGTTCTTGGTATTATTTCATGATACCTGCTTTGTTCTTGGTATTATTTCATGGTACTTGCTCTTTTCTTGACATTATTTTGTGGTACATGCTTTGTCCTTTATATTATTTTGTGGTACTTGCTCTGTTCTTGGTATTATTTCATTGTACCTGCTTTATTCTTAGATTCATAGTTTCGTAGGTGTGTACTAAGCTAATAGCCCTGGGGCCTTTACAAGCCTAGCCCATAGAACTTCCCTGACATTGTGTCACCCGTCGTTAGTTCCCAGTGCCTCTATCAAGTAGAACCACTGGAGTGATCCCTGGGGTGAACTTTCTATTTCCCATCAAGTCATCAAGATTTCTGTTGAAGAGGGCTAGTGAGGTGCTCTGCTTGACGTGTATGGGAAGTCTATTCCACAGAATGGGCAGTCTCTGGGTTATGAACCTGTCCCTCCAGCATGTTCTTTTGATTGTGATAATGAGGTTGAGGTCTCTGGAGTATGTGGTGCGGAGGGATTGGGATTTCATTAGATGTAGCATTTCTAATAGAGCTAGGTCAGACATGGCTTTGTAAGTCAAGCAGAGATCGCCTCTTAGTAGATGCTATGAGACAGAGAATAGCTGGAGTTTTTGAGTCTGTCCATGTAGGACATGTTTAAGGCCTAGGATCCTCTTCGTGAGGTACTTTTGTGGCCTATCCAATTGTTGCAGGAGTCCAGTGAGGTACATGCCAAATGGGACATTATACTTTATGACTGGTCTAATGAGAGAAGAGCAGAGAGAAATGATGACCTCTTTATTCCTGGATGCAAAACCCTTGGTAATGAGATGTGTCACATAGGTTTTGATGAGGGATCTCAACTTTTTGTTGAGTCTAATAAGAGATTGGCATGGGTTCCGTGAAGCTAGCCACTTCTGTTTTAGGATTCCAAAGTCGGCTTTGGAGAAGTTTTTCATGGTGGATACCTTTGCAGGGTGTGTGGGTGAGATGTGGATTTCCATGGTGATTAGTTTGTGGTCGGATCTAACCAGGGAGGAATTGACTATCGGTGTAGAGCAATGGTTGCCCATGTTAGTAGTAACCAGGTCAAGGCTGTTGCTTCCTCTAGTGGGGGTAAGAATGAGCTGGTCCAGGACATTGGAACTGATGGTTTCCAGGAAGCATTGGGCCAGTGCATTGGTACTTGAGTAGTTTTCCCAGTTGATGGTGGGGTAGTTGAAGACTCCTAGTATGAGAGTGTTGGGTTGGACCTTGATAGATTCCAGGGTGCTTAGAAACATGGAGTGAGAGTCTAGGGACATGGTTGGGGACCTATAGGAAGCTATGACCTGGATCGCAGTCTTACCCAATGTTAGTTGTACCTGAAGTATCTCAGAATGAATTATGCTGGGCTACTAGTCTGGAGGTGTGCATATCCTTTATGAATATTGAGACACCACTGCCTTTAGAGCTTTGGTCCATGTTTCAGGGCCAAAAGGTGTGGAATGGGTTATAGCCTGGTAGTGCAGGAGTGCTTTCTGCTGCTTTAAACCAAGTCTCTGTTATAGCACAAATGTCGATGTTCTCCATTTTGAGGAGTGCTTCGAGCGAGTGCATCTTGAGATTTAGACTTCTAGCATTGAGCAGCATGACCCTCAGATTGCATTTATTTATAGCTGTTATGGTGGTAATCTGTTCTTTGGAACACCACCTAAAAAGGGCACTATAGAGATGGCAAGAGCCTTAGCCAGTACCCGGAAACCTAGGGGTGACCGATGCAGGCCATCTCTGGCAAAGCATCGAGGTCTGTCAATTATGTCATCCCAAGCAGACAGAGACTGGATCCCCTTAGAATGACAATAGAATGACACCAGAAACTTAGCCAATTGTTGAAGTTAATCATTTTTTGTTTGTACTGCGGTATCATTCTGAGTCACGGTAGGATACTGCTCAGGGCTAGTGTCATACCTGACTGGGCCACATAATCCGAGAGCTCCATTATGTCTCTTTTCATGTAGTCCAGGGAGGTGCATCTCAGGTCATTCACACCCACATGGACAATGACAGAGTCATACTTGTACTTGTTGTAGAGTAACCTGAGTGCATGTGTTATGTGTCGGATTCTGGCACCTGATAGACAGCTGACTGTTACCTTCTCCTTATTCAACCTAGTGAGTGGGACATCTGTGTGCCTCACTATTGAGTCACCTATGATTAGTGTATTGGGCAAGGTGTTCTTGGTATTATGCCTCCCAGAGCACACAATAACAGGATGATGAATTGAGTCAGTCTTCTCACAGACAAAAACAACATCATTAGACTGAGGGAAAGGTTATCAGTATTTTCAGGGATGTTATGACCCCTCTGAGGGGGGATTTTCCCATTATTGTCTCCTACTCCAGCCATCTCACCAGAAGGCAGTCAGAAGAGAATTGCCTTCCAGCTCTTTCAATGGTACAAGATTTCCAGGGAGGGGTACATAAGGGATATGATCAAGAGCAGACACTATACCCACTCAAATCTCAACCATGATGCCTATCCCTGCTATGGCTAGATGTGTCTTGCCATAAGAAATCACATCTGAGAAAGGAATATAATAGCTTCTCATCAAATGAGTTATCCAAGAGTTATCTAAGAGGTCCCAAAAGACTAGAAAAGACCAGGATTTTACTCCAGGCTCTCTTAGGTGCCCAACAAAACACATGATGTCAGGATCATAGCAGATCTCAGCAACCTAAACAGCAACATCTCAAAAGAGTTCTTACATATGGTCATACTGTAAACCATTTGGCCATCTCTATCAATAGGAGACTGAATGTGGTATTTCAAACTCTATAATGTTTATCTGTATACAGAAATTGTGACAGTATCCAGAAGGTTTCTTTGTCTCACAATAGGGCCCCTGTCATTTGGTATTACCTCATCTCTCCAGGCATTATCAAGTGCATGGCAATGGTGGTGGTTTACCTTCTTCTAAGGGGCATCAGAGGTTTTGCCTTACCTTGATGGCTGACTGCTGGCATCACCCATAAAGACCAATCTTATTCAACATTAGTAATTTGCTGCTTTTGGCTGTTGCCTTGCAGGGAATCATCACCAGTGTGGTGAAGTCTTAACTCAGTCCTCCTCAAGGCATCTCACTCACATGGGCCTGTGATCAGCACCAGAATAGGTTGAGTTTGTTTGCCTCTGGAATGGATAGAAAATATTATGTTATCAGTCTCTTCCTTGTCTCAAAACATGAAATACCAGGATATTATTATCTTTATGTTTTAGGATATTTGGTAGCAACAGTATCTATAGTACTTTATACCAGACTGCACATGAGGGTCTTGTAAATGACACTCTTAACTCAGTGGTCACAGCACTTGCATTCCTCAGAGAAATTGGCAGGATCTTCAAGGTATGTTGCCTGGTCTTCTTTGACAGCTTCAGGTGGACAGTGCTCTTCAACGCAGGTCCTTCACAATTTCCTCACCCTTGTCTACAACCACTATGTGAACTCCCTAAGGTGGCAGGGAGGACAGGGAAATGGGCAGCTGGCCCAAGGAAGTATTGTCCCTAAAGGAGTTATTTTTTTTATATCAAGCTCATGGAGAAGAAGATAAGATGCCACTTGAGCAGATAAGAAAGTTATGTATTAATAGTTTCTGATAAGCTTGCAGAATTCAGTCTTTGTTAACTCTCTGACCATCTGTCTCCTGGTATTTGTTGGGAAAGATAAGGGCTGTGTTTATGCGGGGAAGTTAGCATGGTTAGAAGATGGAAATGGATGAGAACTGTGCAGAATATCATGGGGAGAAGCATTTCAAGTAGCTTATGAAAGTTTTATCTGCTGAAAGTGCATGCAAGACTGCTTAAGTTCTAAGGGTATTCAAAGACTAAATTCTCATAGCAGATCTAACGTTATGGTAAGAACATAATATTCATTTCTGGGTTTACTTATGTGCACCATGAGCAAATATATACGTGTGTGTGGTGTGTGTGTGTGTGTGTGTGTGTGTGTGTGTGTGTGTGTGTGTGTGTGTGTGTGTGTGTGTGTGTGTGTCTGTGTGTCTGTGTGTGTGTGTGTGTGTGTGTGTGTGTGTGTGTGTGTGTGTGTGTGTGTGTGCATGTGAGTGCATATATATATATATATATATATATATATATATATATATATATATACATATATAGATATATATACACACACACACACAAACACAGAGGTATATATATATATATATATATATATATATATATATATATATATATATATGTATATATGTATATAAAGAGAGAAAGAGATACGCACAGTCCTTAATGCATATAAATATTCTTGTTTTTTCATTCTTGTTTATTCTTTACTAAGTACAGTTTTTCTTCCATTTGGTTGTATTTGCTTTAAAGTAAATATGCCAGGTAATTCACACAATGTTTGTTTTCATTTCTTTCCATTGCATAATTTTAATGAAAAGCCAAATATAAATGTTGATATTGTCGGTTTTATGATAAATTCTAAGTGCATTGTATAACTCTGCTGAAAGGTGGAACTAGCTCTCACTATTGCTATTTTTTGTCAGCTTTAATGAGGTCGCATAAGCTTGAAAATGCAACCAGAATTTTTAAATTTCTGATTTTCTCAGAATTCGTAAACACAGTGCAGTATTTCAAATTTATTGCTAGGTCATTAGGATCATGAGAAAGTATTTTAAATCAGAATGAGTCAGTTTTGCATTAGAAGAAGAAGAAATAGCCTTTTGAAGGTAACAGTAATCACTTCAGTTGCTCATGTCGTGAGTGTTTGGTGTCTGTTACTGAGCTAGCTGGTCAAGGGAAGCATGCTGATGATAGGTATAAATGTCTTCCTTGCTCATCTAAGATATGCCCTATCCATTATTACCTTAAATTCAGCACAAAATGCATCTCTGATTCAAACAACTGAAAATAGCCTGCTAAGATTTATTCTTCTTGCTAACCACTTAGGCTTTGTGACATCATTGCTAATATTATAGTTACCAAACATAGCTAAAGTCTCTTTAGTCTTAAATTATTTGACCTTTAGACTAATTAATAATGGATATGGTCTCCACTAGCCAATAAATTAAGATTCAGGCAGACATCCTACTCTGTACATAAGTAACCATGAAGGGACACTTTTGATCAGACCATTTGGCCAAAGGTGAAAAATCTTCTTAGAATACCTGAAATATACGTAGCAGGTTTTACCAGTGTTCAAAGAAATCTTGTGTATGGATGGTACTATAATTGTAAAAATGTCTTTGGTCATTCTAAAGATCTGTAATATATCCTCTGTTTGCAGCTGTAACTGAAAAGGGTCAACTGACTATTCTATTCGCCTGATTCACAGATGTTAAACAAATACATAGATCACACATAAATGACCTGAGAGAGAGTGTGAGATAACATTCATCACTTTGCAAGCTACTATGGCAGATTTTAGGTGAAGTAAAATGGGTGACTGGGGTTAATGTCAACAGGAAAGTGTTTTTTTTTTTTTTTTATTGATTGCTGTTCAGTCACTCAGTGAGAACCTTAAAATATATGCAAAGAAGTGTTATGAATGTCTAAAGCCCTGGTAGCATCTACAGAAGTGGTAGAATTTTTCCTTGCAGTGATAAGCAGGGTAGATAATGCACAGCTCCAACTATGATGATGAGAATGAGTGTGGAAAAAATGAAGTAGGATTTAGCTGTTTATATTAGAGTAACAATGAGTGAAACTGACATTCTAATACATGAAACTATATAATAAATGTATATGATGACTATAACGGCTGTGATAAGAACACTAATTATGTGGTTATCATACCTCTCAACTTCCTAGTGCAAGGAATCTAGACAATGCAAAAAAATAATGAAAGATTTTAATCATTGCTCTTATAAGCATAGAAAACATCTAGAATTGCAGGTTTTGTGTTAACATATTTTCCTAAGGATATGCAGTCTGAATCTCAAATGTCTGTCATTTAACAAATTCAATCTCCAATGATTTGCCAAAATAGCACGTTTTTTTTGAGGAACAGACCAAACATATGAGGCAAAAATTGAGACATTCTGCAAAAATTTGCATGGTTGAGAGGTATGAGGTGATAGATTTAAATGATGTTGATAATACTGGTACTAGTTCTGTCATCCATAGTAAGGCAAACAAAAATCCAAACCAACCTGCAGAGCACACACGAGTGGTGCAGGATTTCACACAGTGTGAACTGGTGAAACTGGGAACTGATCAGACAAAAAACGGTGAAAGCGTGCTTCAGGTGCTGGTTAGACACTGGGATGAAGGTAATAATGCAGTAATTCTAACAGGTAATGAAGTCACATTTTTTTCATACTTAATTTGTTAAATGGACATACCCACTAGGTGTAAGCTATATCCATAAATATGAACAATTACGTATTTATACCTTATACTTCATAGCCTATACTTCCTTACTCCTTCGTCTTCACTCACTTCCCAATGTCAATGTTTTCTTCTCTCACTTCATATTGCAATTTCTCTTTGTATGATACTAACTTACGTTTAATTTCTCTATAGTGGCTATAAATTCTCTAAATAATAAATCATTGTTGTATAATTTTATCTACTTTTAACAAATGTCACATTATGTCATATTCAGTATAATTATTTAAACTGTAAATGTTTTTGTATTATTTTTGCAGAATGCAAAATTATTATTTTTAAAATGTTTTTGTAATACTTTTGAGCTTTTCTTTCCAGGCCTCCTCTGAAACTGGACATCTAACCAGTCAGACATTCCCAGTAATTAAATGTCAATAAATAAGTAATTAAGTACCTTTCAGGGGCTACCTAGGATCACTGACCTTGGAATGCATTTTGCTGAAATGCTTGAGAGGTATGTACAGAAATAATACCTATCTTTTTATTTTACGGAACATGTTGTTTGTTGTATACTGCAACTAAGGAATGTGCTCTAGTTAAGTGACTTATGCACAGTCACATAGTAAGCAAATGAAGGCTTAGGGAATCAAACCATGAATTACAGGGTGAAGCTCATTAGTAGCTCATAGCCTTAATCCTTTACACTAACTTGCCATTATCAACCCCCTTTGTTACAACAGCTACTGACAGGGGTACAGAATGTTTTGTGACATCTTCTGCATGCTGACACACGTGCATGGCCAGACCCCTGCTCCAGGCAAAATATGCAGATAAGGAAAATGGGCACATAGTTGGCAACTTACAGAGGTGGTATGTATAGAGGCCATGATTCTGTGGAAAGTTATGTCAGGCATGTGCTCTAATCATTTAAAAGGCTTTTTGTTGGACCACTAGGAATCAGAAAGTTTAGGATATTGATATGCTTTTGGGACAACTAAAAGAAGTTGTTGGGTCTTTCGGCTTTTCCCGGTTAGGGGTCGCCACAGCAGAACTCCGGTCCGCTAATGATTGGCAGTAGATTTTTCCATGCCGAGTTGCTGGCCCTGATGCACAACCTTCAATGAAGGTATGCCCATTCACGCATGTCTCCACACAGAAGATGCTCTAGCTGAGAATCGAACAGGACAACGTCTTACTGTGAGGCGACAACGCTACCGCAGCACCACCACCGTAGGTTGTGAAAAAGCAATGAGTAAAACTGAGAAGGAAAATAATCAGCTTAATGTTGTTTTATTTGAGATATGGAAAGAGATTAAAAGACTGAGCATCACTTGTTGAAGAGACCTTTATAAAACAAACCAAATCCTGATTTTTCACATATGAAGAACCATAACCTATTTCATGAACGGATGGCTGATTTCCCAAGAAAGAGATATAGAAATATTGACTGCGGGAGACCAATGCCCATCTTTTTCACTTACCATATACTAGAAGAAATAGTAACATCCACAGTTAGCAACAGCATTGGTAGACACTGGGATAGAGGTGACCATTATAGATGAGAATCACAGAATCTTCCTTGGAGTTCTTATCTATATATACATATTTCTATAGGAGGTATGGTAGTGGACAAACCCCTGTAAAATCAGTGAGTGTGATGCTAGCAATTAGACTGCACCCAGCAGTTAGGGCAGTGTTCCAGAGTATATCACTGGCACTGACTTTTTCCTGGGCAGTACTGTGCAAACAGAATGTGGAATATTTACTTGTTGAAGAAGCATGCTTATTGTGATCACCACCTGCAGATGGTGCACTTCTAAATTGACAAGACCAATTTACAGAAAAGTATTTTATGCAAGTACTAGGTGTTTCATACTTTATTATTCAATCCAGCATTTATAATGAACACAGTATTACATAAAATGCCAACACTGGATAGTGAATTAAGGGGTGAAAGTATTTCTGAGGATGATTATGATGACTGTCTAAGGGAAATGGGTGATGAAGTTAACATATGTATACGTATTTTGGTTTCACAATATTTTAGTACTGTTCAGGCAAGTGTGGTCAATGTTTGGATAAATATAGAAGGGATTTTAAAAAGAAAGGATACTTAAATGCTTAGTGTGATTTCAACAAAGCCACTGTTAAGAAATTATATTAAGTGGACTTAACTTGAAATCCTACAACCGGAAATGGTTGTTAATATCAAGCAATGCAAATTGCTTAGGGGCATAAAGAATTACAGAAACTATTAGGAAACATTTGCAGGTTCTGATTTCTGAAACCAATGAAGAGCCCTTCCATAGCTCTTTGCAGCCTGTGCTTAAACCGAATGCTTCTTAGAGGATAATTTTTAGACTACAAAGTATTAATCAAATAAGTAACTGAATGAGGTATAAGGGCCTGACAAAAACATATGGATCATTGGCATGATGCAGGTAGGTCCTGAAAAAAAATGCTATTTTAGAAAACCACTGAATTAGTGAAGCAACTGAAAGAGTCTGAGTCAATGAAATAGAAGTGTTAATTACAAAATAGAGCTAATCTGTAGAGTAAAGAGTCTAACAGGACTGGCAATGTCTGACGACCCTCAGAAGAACAGACAATTAACCTTTTGGAAGAATCACCTTACTTGAAAACTATCTCCTATTAAAAGCTAACTGAAGTGCAAAAACAAAACAGCCTGCATATGGATGCTTCTAAAACTTTTGTTAAAGAGAAGCCTACCTGGTCTGTCACTGCCTTTTGCCCTTTCTACTAAATCATCTTACTCACCCAGGGCACAGAGAAATCCAACATTTCTGCTGAATCTATAGCTATGAAAATGGTTATAGAAACTGCACAGGAAATGCTAAACTCTTCATATATATTGGTGGCTGGAAAGCATTTACAGCTCTAACCTGTACTCTTCCAATCTGGAAATGAGAGGGTGGGAAATTCATGGAAAAGTTGCAGGGTAAGGAATCAAGTTAATCTGCATCTAAGAAAATCATCCCAAAATATATACTGGATATCTGGATGCCGACAGTATGCTGTTGACAAAGGAAGCCTGCGTTAACCAACAGTCAAACCACATTGTAGCAGCAGAAGCAGCCCAAGCTAGTGATCTAGCATTGTATTCCTTGGAGCATATGGGGATTGATAAGTCATTATAGTCAAAAGGGAGAGAACCTTCCAAATACAATTTGGTCATGTAAAGCCTATTAATCAAGACGGTCCTATGTGCATTGAAATCAAACAGTGACTCTTGGTAGCTAAACTGTCTGGGAAGCTCAAGAGGGAGGCCAGAACTAGCACACGGTAGCAAGCTGACTTTGTTGGCTCACTATGTAGCAATAAATACTGTGATCTACAAAGCATGTCTAAATGTAAAGGAACGGAATATTAAATTTCTAACATAGAAATCCTGACAAAAACATATGGGTCATTGGCATGATGCAGGTAAGTAAAGAATAATCCACGACCTTGAAGAAAGGAACCAGAACTCTGCTAAAGTCCACAAGGCTGTATTTTTATTTCTGAAGTGTTCCAAAAGTCACAGATAAAATCACACTGAAGTAAAAAAAAAAAAAAAAGAAAATACAGCCTTGTGGACTTTAGCAGAGTTCTGGTTCCTTTCTTCAAGGTCGTGGATTATTCTTTGCTTGTCTTTGGTTTTTTGTGCATTACTTCACATGATGCAGGTAAGTCCTGAAAAAAGACTAAAAGACTAATAGAAACTATTCCTACTCTAAAGCCTGGCACTTGCTCACTAAAGCAATTATATAAGTCAGCACTAAAAAATTAAAAGCACTACACCCTCACAAACTCCCCTTGAGTACCTTGTTCCTCATTGGCCCTTTTTTCAATTATAAAGGAATTCCCAATACTATTCTAGCATGTCCAAAGGTCCAGTTGTCAATCTTCTCTCCGGTCCAGCTAGTGAATTTGAGAATCTTGAGGCAATGTTACAACTGCCTCATGTACACAGACAACCCTCTCCTCCTCCCAACAAATTCCAACACATGTGAGAGATGCAACCATATAGCCAAACTGGAGGCTAAGCTCTCTCAACTCAGTACTGGCGTAACCAGTCAGGAGGAGAAGGAAACCACACTCACTACAATTCCAGTCTCACATAGACCTACCACGACAGCAAACCAAACACATAAACACACAAAAACATACTTGGAGGCGCTAAATAAAAATCTGCCTAAGCAACAGAGACCTCCAAAGCAGACACCCAAGCAACCGCTACCCCAAAACAAAACGCATGCAACACATAGCTCACAAAGACAGTGTGCCGAACAGTCACAGCCCTTAAGGCTAAACAACACACCTGATACACTTGTAATAGGTGACTCTATCGTCAGGCACACTGACGTCCTGCTGACCAGGTTGAACAAGGAGAAGGTCATGGTGAGCTGCCTGTCGGGCACTAGGATCCGCCACATAACACAAGCACTCAGGTCACTCCAAGGCAAGTACAAATATGACTCAGTCATTGTCCATGCCGGTGTGAATGACCTGAGACGTACCTCCGTGGACTACATGAAAAGAGACATAGAGGAGGTCTCTCAGCATGTAGCCAGGCCAGTATGACCCTGACCTTGAGTAGCATCTTACCCTCACAAAGAATGATGCCACAATATGAAGACAAGATGATCAATTTCAACAACTGGCTTAAGTATTGGTGTCATTCAAAGGGGATCCAATGCCTGTCAGCCTGGAATGACATGCTCGACAAGCCACGATGCTTCGCTAGGGATGGCTTGCACCTGTCACCCCTGGGCTTTCGGATATTGGCAAAGGCTCTTGCCACCCCCATAGTGCCTTTTTTAGGCAAGGCTCAAAAGACAAAGCCACCTCCATAGGTATCACAAGGGATAAGAAACTAAGAGTAATGCTACTCAATGCTAGAAGAAATAAACCTCAAGATGCACGCACTCAAAACTCTCCTTAGCATGGAGAACATCAATATCTGTGCAGTAACAGAAACTTGGTTCAAGGCTCCCGAGAGCACCCCAGCACTACCAGGTTATACCTCATACCATGTTTTTCGGCCCCAAAACTTGGACCGAACCACAAAAGGAGGGGGAGTATCAATATTCGTCACCGATACCCACACCTCCAGGTTGGTGGCACAGCATGAAGCATCAGAGACTATCCATGTGCAACTAACAGTGGGTAAAACTGCCTTCCAGTTTATAGCCTGCTACAGACCACCCTCCCAAACCCAGGAACCCCACTCGGCCTTCCTGAGAACACTGGAAAATATGAAGGTCTCTCTAAACACCATTATATTGGGCGACTTCAACTACCCAAACATAGACTGGGAGCATTACTCTAGCTCCAACACCCTACCCCAAAGGTTCCTAGAATTTATAAACTCAAATGCTATGGAATAGCTTGTTACCACTCCCACAAGAGGGGAAACCTACTGGACCTGATCATCACCAACATGAGGACTCTATGCTCCAGATCAGAAGTGTATCCCTCACTGGTAAGATCAGACCATAAACTAATCTCACTAGATATTCACATCCCGACCCCAGCCCCTGCCCAGAAAACCACAGTGAAAAACTTCTCTATAGCAAATTTCACACTCCTCAAAACCGAGGTGGAATCCTTCAAAGCCCCCAGGCCTGTGGAAAATACGGCCCAGACTGCAAAATCCTTTATAAACGCATTCTATGAGCACCTTTAGAAATGCACGGATCATGCAATTCCAAACAAAACAAAGATCCAATCCTCCAAAGGCAGGCGTCCTGTCTGGTGGACCCCAGCCATAAACAAACTATACAATAGAAAGGAGGAAGCTACTACATGATAGAGCAAAATCCCAAAAAGGGAAGGCATCTCTGATCAGTATTAGCAAAAAACTACGGGCACTCATAAAATCGTCTAAGGCCAGCTTAGAGAGAAAAATTGCACAGGACACTAAGGATAATCACAAGGCTTTCTTTAGTTATGTTAGGAACCTGGGTGGGAATTCCCAGATATGCTCAGAATTAGTCCAAAATGACAAAAAATACACAGAACCCACAGACATTGCCAACATCCTAGCTGACAGGTTCAGAGCAAAATTCCCCCCCCCTCCCCACCAAAAGGGCAAATATCTATCCCAGCAGAGTGCTGCCCCCCTGACATCTCAGATGCTCAGGTAAGAGCCGCCCTCTTCAAAGCAAAAAACACAGCATCAGTGGGACCAGACGGTGTCCCGGGCTGCATCCTACATGAACTCCAAGAAGAACTAAACCCAAACATAAAACTACTGTTCAATCTCAGCCTTACTACAGGATATGTACCCAAAGAGTGGCGTACAGCAACAGTGGTCCCTCTCCACAAAGGTGGTGCCTCAACGGATCCTGGAAACTATTGCCCCATAAGCCTGACTAGCTTGGTCTGCAAAGCTATGGAAAGGATCATCATGGATCTCTTAAATAAAGATATTGTAGACCTACATACACTGGATCCTACCCATTTCAGCTTTGTTAAGGGCAGATCCTGCCTCTTAAACCTGGTTGATTTCTTTGAAACAGTCACCAAGGCCATTGACGAGGGGAAGGTGGTCCACACAGCCTACCTGGACCTCGCAAAAGCCTTCGATACAATACCCCACTCGGGCATTATAGATAAGCTAACCAGCTTAAATATAAACTCCTATGTCACTAGATGGGTTGCAAACTGGCTCAAGGACAGAGCCCACATGGTTAGAATTGCTAGAGCCATGTCAGACTCCAAACCAGTTACAAGTGGCGTCCCACAAGGCTCAGTCCTGGGACCTCTCTTGTTCGGTATATATTTCTCGGCGGTACAGGCCAACATGGAAGGACTGTGGCTGACCAAGTTCGCAGATGACTGCAAACTGGGCACCATAATCGACTCTCCAGCCAACACAAGCATCCTACAAAAGGGCATCATAGAAACAGACAACTGGTGCCAGAGCCATGGCCTCAAGCTAAACACCAAAAAGTGTATAGTCATCCCCTTCGGCAAAAACAAAGTGCCCACAAATTACCACATAGATGGTAATCCATTAAGTATGGAAGAAGTAATTAGGGACCTGGGGACCCAAGTTGATAGCAATCTCTCATTTGACAACCACGTGGCCAGAGTGGTTAGAAAATCATTTTATATAGCCCACCTAATCATGAAGGGATTCACATCTAGATCAGGGGAGGTCATTGTGCCTCTTTACTCATCCCTCATCAGGCCCCTAATTGAGTACAATGCCCCTTTTGGGATGTACCTTACCAGACACCTGCAGCAACTGGAAAGACCCCAAAAGCACCTCACCAAGAGGATCAAAGGGCTCAAACAGATGCCATATGCTGCCTGGTTAAAGAAACTCCAGCGCTACTCAGTGGCATACCACCTGCTCAGAGGCGATCTGTGCCTGATGTATAAAGCCATGTCCAACCCGGAATTAATGGACATGCTGCACCTCAGAAAATCCAAATCCCATCGAGCTACGTGCTCGAGAGACTTGAACCTCAGCACTGAAATAAATAGGACATGCTGGAGGGACAGATTCATAACCCAGAGGCTCCCTTCACTCTGGAATAAAATCCCAGTCCAGGTTAGGCAGAGTCCCTCATTGACTCTCTTCAAGAGGAATCTTGATGAGTGGATGGAAGATCGTAGATTTACTCTGGGTATCACTTCTGTGTCACTGTTAGACAGATGCACAGTATACTAACCTCGAAAAAGGGCATAGCAAAACTCATTTTAAAATGGGTGGCGAAAGCCAAACACACTCTGGCTAGGCTTGCAAATGCCCTAGGGCAGATAGCCTAGTATGAACCTATGAACCTAAATAAAATAAGTCAAAGGATTCAAGCATATGATGTGTACAAAGAAAGTCATCTAATTCGCAGGACAAGTTTTACAGTAATTGACATACTGTACTGCATATTTCCCATCATCTACAAACTCCAGAACTATCTGTAAGGATGAATGAACTGATGAAGGAACACATCTGGAAGTTAAAGGTGAGACACACTTTATACTGATGGGCAAAGGTGCTATTTCAGCAGTTATAAACTCAAAAACAAATCATTTGATTGTATAGCACCTTTTCTTGGGGCTGTATACATAATCATACACATAAAGAAGAATTAAGACGTACATCATCAAGGAAATCCTATCAAGCATTATGCTTATTGACTGCAGGTGTTGAAACATCAACGTCTCAACAAAATGCAACTCAAGATACTCAACAATCAGAAACAACTAGAAACTAGCAAAACGCTTTACACATAACTTTAACTTCACAGTTCAAAAATATGACTGTAAAGTGTTATTTGAAATATTAACAATTTATTTAACTTCATCTCTGCCAAAGCCTTAATGTTTCCTACAGCAGCTACACATGTAGTTAACTGGTCTACTTCCTGATATTGTAGCTAACTAACTGAATTAACTATATTCTTCAAAAAAAAAAAAAACCCTCAAAAGCATAGTTGGTAAAACTCAACACAATCCTCTAAGCAGGAGACTTCACACCCCTACACCTCCTTTCTTATATATACATACGTACTCCATGGTTGTACATCTGAGGCCAAAATGAATCCACCACTAAATCTGAGACCAAAATGAATCTATCACTAAACTGTTTTAATTGACCTAATGTAAATTGATTATAGCAGCACTCAACAGACTAAAATCAATGAATCATGCAAAATGACACACCAGTCGACAAACTGCATTCAACAAACCTAATAGACACTTCATCATAAAAGTATAAGCCAATCAAGAAAAAAATAGTGTTCCTCAAGGTCTGATAAAAAAAGACAACAAACAGTAGTCCCAGCAAAGGGAGATAAAAAACACAACAGAGACGAAGAAGAACGCTTGAAACTCCACTCATTTAGTGCACACTGCAATATTCAGGATGTTATGCATTCTTTACAGCTTAGTTTTGAAATATGTTGCATCTGGGACTAGACTACCAATTACTGGAGAGCCTGAGAACTGTTTTTCAAGAATCAGCTTGGCATTAGTGTTTCTATTTTGTTGTTGGTGAGAGAAGGAACAGAGGGACGTTATAATATTTTTGAAGATTGTTGCTGTATTTTTTAATTATTTGTTGCAGTTTTCTGCCTTTCATCGCTACAAAGTATATTTGTTTTTCTTCAGCCAAGCTGCTGTTAGTGTGCCTTGAAGTTGCCTTAAGGTGTGTGTTCCTCATTGCTGGCTTGTGTGCTGTGGAATCACCTGTCACCTTCTAATTGCTTGTACTAGTTGTTTGATTTGTTTCTAGTACCTTCCCACGTTTAGCTAACTAAAGTGTGTTTTTACATTAAGAACGCTGGGACTGCAATTCTAGTGGCAGTAGAAAGATAGCCCTGTCTGTCCAAGTTGAGAAATGCACAGGGATTCTTAAGGTGGGATTTTTTTTCATTGAATAGATGACCTCTTATTTGGTTTAGTCACTTTTCATTGAGTCTATAAATTCAGCTGCTCATTGTGTAGAGGCCTTTAGCAGTGCCTTGTGAAGACACAGGCACATATAAATTAAATTTTCCCTGTAACACTTCCCCTGTAAATTTACCTAGTACTCACTTCTACAAAGAACAATGTGTTTGTGAGCTGAGGAGCACCACTGCTCGAATTTAGTCATACATAGCGTAGTTGTAGCTTCTACCCTCACAGCATCCAAGTTAGCCTGCTGCGAACCCCTGTTGTACCACCCCTTTGTAGTTCACCTAAAAAAGACTTGACATCATGGATGGGCACGTTCTCAATTTCTCCACAATCAGCTTGGTAGATATTGGCATGCTTGTAAAATGTATGAATTATCTCATGTTCACTGACAACTATCTAATTCTCAGAAAAATGGGTATAGTATGTGAGAGTTGTAATTACATGTCACTGGAGGCAAGGTTCTCACATAAAAGCATTCAAAATAACAATCGGATTGTCAGTAACATGAGCTTTATACCCACCTCACACAGTACTGACCCAACACATAAACCAATATATGCTGAGGCACTTAGAAGCAACCTTCCTAAACCCCAAAGACCTTCTAAGCACTTTTCCAACAAAAAGAATCATCAGCACCTCCAAAAGCACTCCATTTAAACAAAACACAACACAACACATGCAATCACACCCTTTGTAGCCTCAACTACAAAGCCCATAAGGCAAGCCCACACACTACTGAATATTTTAGTCATAGGAGAATTCAGTGTGACACTTACAGATGTGCCATTCACCAGGCTGAATAAGAAGAAAATCACAGTCAGTTGTCTATGAGGGGCCAGGATCTGCCAAACCCCCAGTGCACTCATATCGGTAGATCACAAGTACCAATATGACTCAGTCATAGGCCATGTGGGTGTAAATTACCTGTGACATGCTTCCCTGGATTATATGAAGAGTGACATTATGGAGATCTCAGACTATATGTCCCAGGCTGGTATATGCCTGACATCGAGCACATTCCACTTTCACCAAGGATGATACCGCAATATGAGCAAAAGATGATTGACTTCAATATTTAGCTTAGTTTATGGTGTCATTGCAAGGGTGTAAAATATTTGACAGCATGGGAAAATATGATCAGCAGATGATGTTGATTTGCTAATATGGTCTACAGCTCTCTCCTCTAGGCTTTTGAATATTGGCTAAACCATTGGCCTCCCCCATAGTGCCTTTTTAGGCAATACCAAACTGACAAATCTTCTGACATAGCAAAACCAACCTAAGAGAGTCTAAAGGTGTTACTGCTCAATGCCAGGAGCCTAAACACAAAACCCTATTCTCTCCAGGCTCTCCTTACCTTTCAGAATGTGCATGTCTGTGCAACTACTGAGACATGTTTTAAAGCAGCTGAGAGCTGCACAGCCTGGAAACAAAGGTGGAGGCATCTCAATCTATGTCAAAAGCAAACTCACATCAAGACTATTCAAACAGGACAACACACTTCAGCTTCTCCATATCCAGTTTCCATAGGCAAACTCTCATGCCATATCTTATAAGCTATAGGTCACTGTCTATGACACAAGCAAATTATAGCTTGCACTTGGACTTACTGGAGACTCTCATCATTCAACATAATACAATATTCATGGGTGACTTCAACCACCCCACTATAAACTGGGATACTTACATGACCCCTAAAGCGTAGGCCCAGAGCTTCCTGGACGTTGGAAACACAAGCATCTAGACCAGATAATCCATATGCCCACTAGGGGTGCAAATATACTATACCTGCTGCTCACAAACATGGGAGTAAGCTGTACCCCTTCTAGTGTAGTGTCCTCTCTGGTATGGTCAGACCAGAAAGCTGTCTCCTTCATAATAAAAAACAAATATGAAAGCATTGTATAACAAAAGGAAGAAAGCCATAGAGAAGATTAGAAAGTGCTTAACCAGTATGATGGAAATACTCTCGTCAATATAAATAAAAAACTAAGAGAGTAAGTTAAGTCTACTAAAGTTAAATCTGGGGTAAAAATAACCTTTCAGGCCAAGGACAACTACAAGGCTTTCTTTAGCTATGTCCAAAACCTCAAAGGCAGCACACAGCATTATGCAGAAGTGATTCTAAATGGATCCACCTCTATGAAGCTGGGAGGTACAGTAAATCTGCTGGGTGACAAATTCATTTCTGATTTTACTCCCCCAGCTACCACCCAGGAAATAACATCAAATGTTATCACCCTCAAAAAGTACTAGGGAGTAGGTCCTAGATGCCCTCTCTAAGGCCATAAGCACTGCATTGATGGGGCCTGATAATATCCCAGGGCATCCACTAAATAACCTGAAAGACAGCCTATCATGACCACTGGAGTCACTGTTAACCAGAGCCTCCAGTTAGGCTTTGTACCACACATCTGGAGAATTGCAACTTTCATCCCACACAAGGGTGGGCCAGCAATGGACGCTAGGAACTACAGACCTATAAGCCTGACTAGTCTCATATACAAAGCCATGAAAAGTATTATCATGGAAATGATTAAAAAGAACATAGAAAATCTTCAAACACTGGATTCAACCCAGTTTGGTTTTGTCAAAGGCAGATCATGTCTACTCATTCTGGTGGACTTCTTTGAGAAGGTCACCAATGCAATGAATGAGGGCAAAATGGTGCATACCATGTACCTTGACCTGGTGAAGGCATTTGATACAATACCTCATTCAGGTATTGTAAACAAACTCAAGGACATAAACCCCTGTGGACAGCCAGCTGACTCTCAGATTGGGGTTCAGGAAGTTAGGATAGAGGAGACAACCTCCACAAAGAGGCTGGTCACTAGGGAAGTCCCATGGAGCTCTATGCTGGGTCTGCTTCTTTTTGTCATTTTGAAAGTCAAGAACAATGTCAACAGCCTCTGTCTGACCAAATTTGTTTTGATTCTAAACTAGGAGCAACCACAGAATCCCCCAAGACACTAACATCCTATAGGTAGGACTAACACAGACAAATGACTGGTGCCAAAACCATGGGCTTAAATCTTAATGCTAAGAAATGCATAATAGTACCCTTTGGGAAGTCAGCCACCCTAGGAAATTATTTATTTATTTATTTTATTTTATTTATTTATTTTACAGTTGTTAACTGGGAGAGTTCGACTTGATACCTGTCCATTTTCAGTGGTGGCTCGGGGAGAAAAGCTCCACATGTACAAAAGATGACAATCAATATTCATGGTTACTTTGAAAAAAAAATTAAAAAATTTTAAAAGGTGATTATATATACATGGTTACATTGAAGTTTGAGATCTTTGCAGGTTTATAGGATGATGGATGTACAGAAAGTATTGGACAGGTTGTGAGAGAATAGAATGACATGATACTTAGATAGATGTCATGAATGTTAGCCAGGAGAAAAAAAGGTGGTTAGTTAAGAAGGGAAGTTATTGGAAATTAGATGTAGAAGGTTTAAAAATATGTGCTTGGAATGTCTAGGAAAACAGGTTGCTATAGAAGAGTTAAAAAACAAGGTATGAGAATGGTTAGGATAGGGAGTTAGAAACAAAGCATAGGAAAGGATAGGATAGCAAGTTAGGTTAGATTTAGTTAGTATTGTTCTAAAGGTTGTTGAATAGTATAAATAGTCTGGGTGGTTTTGGTTTAGAAATTTTATTCATATAGGATAAGGAAGTTGTTTATATTGCATAGTTTACCTGCTAGGGTTGTATGTATATTGGGTTAGTCTGGGTTTAGACATGGACATAGCCAATGCTTGTTTAGGTGATTCTTTAGGGATATTTTGAATTGGGGTAAGGAGGCTATAGTGTTAAGATCTTGAGGGAGCGTGTTCCATTTTTTGCCAGCTGAGTTGGAGAATAATGATTCTCTGGCTGAGTTGTTGGCTTTGGCAGATTGCACATGCATTTTGTTGGATGAGCGGAGGGATGCTAGGTTGCTGTACGGGGTGATAATGTTTGTCAGAGTGGGTGTACTGTTAGGTTGTTAGAGGATTTTATGAATAACTATGAGTTGGTTGTACTGGAGTTGATTGGGTAGTTCTAGCCAGTCTAGTGTTTTAAGATTTAGACAGTGATGGGTTCTGTAGGCTGTGGCTGTGGCAAATCTAGCTATATTGTTATAGCAGCTAGCTAATTTGTTTTGGTTTAATTTCTGTAGGTTTACGAAGATGGGTGAGGCATAGAGAAGGGTTGATAGGAGATGTGTACGTGCTGTGGCTGTTCTGGCAGGTGGGGTTAGGAATGGTTTAATCCTATGCAAGGAGCCTAGTTTTTTGTTAACTGTTTTAATGGTTTTGTCTATATGAGTGTCAAATGTTAGGTTATTGTCTATTATTACACCAAGAAGTTTTGTGGATGGGTCTGGGGAGATTATGGTGCCATTGTTGGATGAGATGGTAATATTTGGTGATGTGAATTTACGGGTGGGGAAGAAAAGTAGTAGTTTGGTTTTATTAGGATTCAATAGGAGACAGCGATTATTGAGCCAGTCCTCTACTTTGTTGAAGGTGATTTGGGATAGTGATTGTAGTTCTGAGGGGGTGGTGGCAGAAGAGATAAGGGTAGAGACTTCTGCATACTGAATACAGATTGCTTCTGGGATGACTTTGGGTAGGTCATTGATGAATATGGAGAAAAGGAGGGGGCCTAATATGGATCCTTGGGGGACACCAAGGGTGACTGGTAGAAGGGGGGATAGATTGTCTTTCCATAATACTGTTTGTTGTCTGCCTTGCAGGTAAGAGTGGAACCAGTTGATTACTAGGTTGTTTAGGCTGAATGATTTGAGTGTGTCTAGGAGTAGGTGGTGATTCACCATATCAAATGCTTTGGATAGGTCGAGAAAGAGGGCAGAGGAGAAGATGTTGTGATTGCAGTTTTGATTTATTGTGTGGGAGAAGGAGAGAAGTGCTGTTGCGGTACTATGGGCAGGTCTAAATCCACGCTGGGATGGAGCTAGGAGATTGTTCTGGATAAGATGAGTCAGAATTTGCTTATGTATACATTTTTCCATTATTTTGGCTAAGGGAGATAGGATGGCAATAGGTATATAGTTAGAGAGTTCAGTGGAATTGCCCCCTTTGTGAAGTGGAATAATGTGGGAGATTTTCCAGATGGAGGGGACATAGGATTCGCGGATAGTATGATTGATTAAGATGGAGATAGGGTAAGCTATTTCATTAGTGGCCTTTTGTAGAAATTCTGCAGGGAGTAAGTCTGCTGCAAGGGTGGTAGGTTTGAGTTTCTTAAGTAGGGATTTAATATAGTCTGTGGGGATAGGATCAAATTTGAAGGGAAGTAAATTATCAGCAGTGGGTGAGGTGGTGTTTGAGGAGTTGGGAGGTATTAGCTAAGGACTGAACTCTTTCTGTAAAGAAAGTATTGAAGACCTCTGCTACACTTTTAGGGGGTAGATGTAAGGTAGTTGAAGTGGTGGGGGTTGTGGATTTACCTGGATGGAGCAGTTTATTAAAGGCCTGACCAGAATTTTTGTGGCTGATTTTCGTGCTTTTTCTGTAAGTTTAAATAGTAGGTTTGTTTGTCTAGCTTGTTGGATTTTTTTGCCTTATTTCTCAATTGTTTGTATCGAATGTGGTCCTGACAGGATTTGGTGGATCTCCAGGAGGTCCATGCTGCGTTCCTGGCAGTTAGCTTTTGTTTAGTACCTTTGGTTAGCCATGGAGCTATTTTGCTTTTGGTTCTGATATTGTTTTGGGACCATGCCTGTCTAAGATGGCTAGGAATGTAACATTGAAGTGTGAGAGTGCTTCTTCAAGGAGAAGTAGCTTTAGTTTGGACCAATTGCATGACTTAAGTTCGGTCTGGAATTTAGTGAGGTTAAAGTTTTTTGTATTTCTAATGATTTTAAGGGTATTTTGCTGAGGCATGTCATTCCTTTTTCTGATTATATAGGTTAGGAAGTGGTCACTCATGTCCTCTGGTAGGGTGCCTGATTTATATAACTGGGGTTTGTTGTTTATTAGTATCCAATCTAGGATGCTTTCTTTATTGTTGGGCTTATTGATTCTGGTAGGGGAAGTTATAATTTGGGAGAAGCCATTTAAGTTAATGTGGGTGGTGGGGAAGTTTGATGAACAGGTTTTTCAATCGATATTGAAGTCTACTAGAATAATAGTTTCTTGGGAGTGGGTAGCAGATAGCCATTGGAGGGTACTTTCTAAGGTCACTATGTTGTCACCTGGGGGAATGTAGATACACCCTATGTTGATAGCTTTGACTTTGTTAAGTTGGACATTAATTATGAGTGTTTCAGAGTTCCTAGTTATTAGGCATTGTGGGATACAGATAGTGGATACTTGTAGAGTGCATTTGTACATGATGGCTACTCAACCACCTTTCCTGCCTTGCCGGTCAAGTCTTATTATATTGTAGTTAGGGGGTATAATTTCATTATCAGGGATAGAGGATTTGAGCCAGGTTTTGGTAAGACATAATAGGTCAGGGGAGTACATGTCCAGAAGGGCATGTATATAATGGATTTTATTATTTATACTTCTGATGTTTAGGTGGCAGACTAGTAGTGAATTAGGGGCATTATATGAGCTCTGTAGATTGGAGACATTGATATTTGTGGAGCTAGTGGTATCAGGTAAGGTTGGGCCTGGGTTAGGGTGGATATCCCCATCTGCTATAAGTGTTGGTTGAGACTTCCTTAGTAGTTTGGGGATTTTTAGTAGGAGTTGATGATAGTATTTAGTGCTAGGGTTAATGTAGGTTGCTCTTAAGTGGATGAAGAGGTTTTGGGGTAGTGGAATTAGACAAAAGGTGGGGTTGTAATGGTGTGAGATAGTGGTTGTGGAAGCTAGCAGTGGTACTGGATGTAGGATATTGAGAAGTAGGTAGTCAGTGTTCATAGGAGGTGAGGAGATAAAGTATGACAAGTGGGGGTATGAGGTAGCAGAATGGTCTAGGTTTTTGAGATGAGATGGGAGTTAGTGGAGACATTGTGGGGTAAGTACTGTTGGTGTTAGGGAGTGTGGGTGGGTAGATGCAAGAGAGTGAGGTATGGGGGAGTGGTGGGTAAGGGAGTGTGGGCTTGGGTGTGAAGATAGATTGTGTTTGGTTGGCTGGTTGTGATGTATGGGGGGTCGGGGTTAAGGAGGGGGTGTGGTTTGGTGAGTATAAATCTAGGAGCACTGGGGGCGGGTGAGAATTGGGGGCAGGGAAGGGGAGCGGAGTGAGCCCACAGGACGAACGAAGCGGGTAGAGCTAAAAAAGGTGAGTGTCAAGACAGGTTGGGTTGGGAACAATCAGCTGTGTAGATAGTTGGGCAAGTAGGCTAGTGTGCACAGACAGAGAATATAGGCTAAGAGGACTAGAGGTGGGGAAGCAGATATGGTTGTGGGGGAGAGGTGTAGTAGGTAAAAGTAAAGAGTACAATGCTGTGGACAGTCGATTAGGAGCTGATAGTAAGGCAGGGGATAACAGATGGATACAGTCCGCCCTCTATTGGCCAAACCTTGTAAGTACAGCAAGGTTCCTTACAGAGCCAGAGGCTGGGAAACCTATGAACTGTGGTGTTGTCGTGGCCTTGGGAAGGGCAGAAAAAGCTAGATACGTGGGTGTAGAGAAAGGGAAGGGTGGCTGCCGCAGAGTCTGAATTACAGTGAGTTCTGACCACCTGGTAGGGTTGTGGGAATAGCGTTTAAGTTTAACACATCTCAAGAGTATACAAACATACTTTGGAAAGGTTTCCCTTGAAGCTGTAGAGGTAATTCTTTCAGGGGGTAGGCTTTGCAGGACCTTGGCAGAATAAACATGGCTTCTTAACCACTTCCAGTAGGTTGAAGTTATTGCCTGAATTAGGCAGGGAGGTTTGGAAAGGTTTCCCTTGAAGTTGTAGAGGCAATTCTTTCAGGGAGTAGGCTTTGCAGGACCTTGGCAGAATAAACTTGGCTACTTAACCACTTCCAGAAGGTTGAAGTTATTGTCTGCATTAGGCAGGAAGGTTTGGAAAGGTTTCCCTTGAAGCTGTAGAGGTAATTCTTTCAGGGGGTAGGCTTTGCAGGACCTTGGCAGAATAAACTTGGCTACTTAACCACTTCCAGAAGGTTGAAGTTATTGTCTGCATTAGGCAGGAAGGTTTGGAAAGGTTTCCCTTGAAGCTGTAGAGGTAATTCTTTCAGGGGGTAGGCTTTGCAGGACCTTGGCAGAATAAACATGGCTTCTTAACCACTTCCAGTAGGTTGAATTTATTGTCTGCATTAGGCAGGGAGGTTTGGAAAGGTTTCCATTGAAGATGTAGAGGTAATTCTTTTAGGGAGTAGGCTTTGCAGGACCTTGGCAGAATAAACTTGGCTTCTTAACCACTTCCAGTAGGTTGAAGTTATTGTCTGTGTTAGGCAGGGAGGTTTGGAAAGGTTTCCTTTGAAGCTGTAGAGGTAATTCTTTCAGGGGGTAGGCTTTGCAGGACCTTGGCAGAATAAATTTGGCTTCTTAACCACTTCCAGTAGGTTGAAGTTATTGTCTGCATTAGGCAGGGAGGTAGGTGGAAGAGACTCAGAGCAGGGGCTCACAGCAGCCGAGTGGGAGAGCAGGGATTTAAAGATGGTGCATACCGTATACCTTGCCTGGTTCAGGCATTTGATACAATACCCCATTCAGCTATTGTAAACAAACTCAAGGACATAAACCCATGTGGATAACCAGCTGACTCTCAGATGGGGTTCAGAAAGTTATCTCATTGATAACACATCCCTAAGAGTAGAATCAGTAGCCAGGGATATGGGCATGCATGTAGATAGTAACATGGCCTTCAACCAACATGTGTCTAAAGTAGTAAGGGAATCATTTTATTTTGCTCAACTTATAAGCATGAGCATGGCATCTAGGTCCAAGGAAGTCATTGCACCACTGTATTTGGTCTTCATCAGGCCCATCATCAATTAGAGAGTTCATTTTGGTATGCGCCTGATTAGTCACATGCATCAATTGGAATGTCCACAGAGGTTGCTCACAAAAATACTGCGCATAAACAGCATGTCATATGCAGATCTCCTCAAAGCCTTTTCTCTTTATTCCGGTTCCTACAGACTGTTGAGAAGTGATCTATGCCTGGCATACAAGATATACTTGGATCCCAATCTGATGGACCTTTTGCATATCCACAAAATAAAAAGCATCACAATTACTCAATTTAATTATTTAAACTTTGCTTGCAATATAAATAGGACATGTTGGAGGTTCAGAAGTGTCTCATAGAGTTCTACAGGATTCCCATCCATGTGAAGCATACCTCTCAACTGTACAGATTTTTGCAGAATGTCCTGATTTTTGCCTTATATTTTTGGTCTGTTTTTCATAAAATTGTGGCTTTCTGGAAAATTAATGGCAAATCATAAAAGACTGAAGTTAGAAATTAATGACATACATTTGAGTTTTAGACTTCACACCCTTCAGAAAATTCATGCTAATGCAAACCTGTTATTCTATCAACTTTCTAAGTTTGTAAGAACAATATTTAAAAATTGCCCCTATTTGTACCACTTTTTTATAACTTTGTCCAGATTCCTTACTCTAAGAGGATGAGTACCCAGCACACTAGTCATTGGCGACTCTAGTCAGGCACATTGACGTGCCTCTCACCTGGCTAAACAAGGAGAAAATTACTGTCAGCTGCCTGTCAGGTGCCAGAATCCACCATATAACGCACGCACTCAGGTCACTCCACAACATGTACAGATATGACTCTGTCATTGTCCATATTGGAGTGAATGACATGAGATGTATCTCCCTGGAATACATGAAAAGAGACATGGAGGAGCTCTCTGACCATGTGGCCAAGGCATGTATGACACTTGCCCTGCGTAGCATCCTGCCATCACCCAGAATGATATCACAGTACAAGGACAAAATGATTGACTTCAACAGTTGGCTAAGCTCCTGGTGTCATTCTAAGGGGATCCAGTATCTGCCTGCCTGGGACGACATGATCGGCAGGCCACGATGCTTTGCCAGAGATGGCCTGCACCAGTCGCCTCTGGGATTTCGGATACTCGCTAAGGCTCTTGCTGCCCCTATAGTGCCTTTTTTAGGCAAGGCTCAAACATGAAATGCACCACCATAATAGATACAAACAAGCGAAACCTAAGGGTAATGCTACTCAGTGCTAGAAGTCTAAACCTCAAAATGCACTCACTCGAGGCACTCCTTAAGATGGAGAACATCAACATCTGTGCAGTGACAGAGACCTGGTTTAAGGCTCCAGGGAGCAACCCTGCATTACCAGACTACAATTCTTGCCACACCTTTCAGACACCTAACCTGGACTGAAACACTAAAGGAGGAGGCGTGTCCATATTCATAAATGATATCCACACCTCCAGGCTAGTTGCTCAACATAATGCATCCAAAATTATCCAAGTACAAGTAACACTGGGTAAGACTACATTTCAAGTTGTAGCTTGTTACAGATCTCCTGCCATGCCCCAGAATGCCCACTCCATGTTTCTTTATATACTGGATAATATTAAGGTACAGCCCAATACCCTAATATTGGGTGATTTCTACTACCCCACCATCAAATGGGAAAACTACTCATGTACTAACTCATCTGCCCAATGTTTTCTGGAATTCATCAGTTCCAACGCCCTGGATCAGGTTGTCCATACCACTACCAGGGGCAGCAACATCCTGGACCTAATCTTTACCAGTATTGGTAACAGATGCTCCATACCAGAGGTCAACTCCTCGCCGGTCATGTCCGACCACAAGTTAATCACCCTAGACATCCATATCCTGCTCCCACCCACCCCCCACCCCCAGTGAGGAAATCACAGTAAAAAATTTCTCCAAAGCCAACTTCATGCTTCTTAAGTCAGAAGTGGCCAACTTCACGTCACCCACACAGATGGAAAATAGAGACACGACTGCTGAATCATATACAAAAGCGCTGTATAAGCACATACACGAGTGCATAGACCATGTCATCCCCAGCAGAACAAAGATGCTATCCTCCAAAAAAAGGAAGCCAATCTGGTGGTCCCCTGTCATAAACAAACTCTATAACAGAAGGAAGAAACTGTTGCAAAAAAGAGTAAAATCCCATGGTTGCAGGAACTCCCTGGTCAGCCTCAGCAAGACACTGAGATCCCTCATAAAATCCTCCAAAGCTAGTTACGAAAATAAAATCGCAATGGATTCTAAAGACAGCCACAATGTTTTCTACAGCTATGTCAAGAATCTCAATGGTAACACTCAGATCTGCTTGGAACTACAGCACAGTGGCACTACATTTACCCAACCAACTGATATTGCCAACATCTCGGCAGACAGGTTCAGTGCAAACTTTACCCCCCTCACCCCCCAAAGGGCCCATCTCCATACCAGAAGATTGCAAAGCCCCTGTAATCACAGACACACAGGTAAAGACAGCACTCTCCAAAGCTAAAAACACAGCATCTATTTGACTGGAAAACATCCCAGGCTGTATTCTGTATGAACTACAGAATGAACTGGCACCCCACCTAAGTACAATGTTCAACCATAGCCTCACTTCAGGCTTTGTACCTATGGAATGGCACACAGTGACGGTTATCCCACTCCACAAAAGGGGTGCCACCACTGACCCCGGGAACTACCTCCCCATTAGCCTGATGAGCCTGATCTGCAAGGCCATGGAATGCATCATCCTGGAGCTTATAAATAAAGACATAGGTAAACTCCAAACTCTGGTCCCCACTCAGTTTGGGTTTGTAAAAGTAGATCATGCCTCCTAAACCTGATTGACTTCTTCGAAGCAGTCACCAGAGATGTAGACGAGAGTAAGGTGGTGCACACAGCCTATCATGACCTCGCCAATTCTTTTGACACCATCCCCCACTCTGGTATTATAGATAAACTCACTGGACTAGGCATAAATCCATATGTCACAAGATGGATGGCCAACTGGCTGACTGACAGAATTCACACAGTGAAAGCAGCCGACTCCAAATCTGACTTCAGACCAGTGACAAGCGGAGTACCACAGGGTTTGGTCCTGGGTCCTCTCCTGTTCAGTATCTACATCTCTGAAGTCCAGGCTAATGCAGCTGGTCTCTGGCTAACAAAATTCACAGATGACTGCAAACTAGGAGCCATAATAGATTTGCCTAAGGATGTGGACATTCTACAAAGAGGCCTCACTGAGACTGATGCTTGGTGTCAAAGTCATGGCCTAAAGCTCAATGTCAAGAAGAACATTGTCATCCCCTTAGGGAAAAACACCATACCCATGAAGTACCACATAGGTGGTAGCCTACTAAACACCAAAAGTGTGATAAGAGACCTTGAGACACAGGTGGACAGTAGTCTCTCCTTTGATAATCACGTCATCACAGTAGTCAGGAAATCCTTCTAGGTGGCACACCTCATCACAAAGGGGTTCTTCTCCAGAAAAAGGGAGGTCATCATTCCTCTCTACTCATCCCTCATCAGACCCATTATAGAGTACAATGCCCCATTTGGCATGTACCTCACAAAACATCTACAACAACTAGAAAGGCCACAGAAATACCTCACTAGGAGGATTACTAGCCTCAAACAGATGCCATATGCAGAGCATCTCAAAAATCTCCAGCTCTACTCTGTCGCATATCACCTACTCAGAAGTGACTTCTGCCTAACATACAAAGCCATGTCTAACTCAGATCTGATGGACATGCAACACTTAAAGAAATCCCAGTCTCTCCAAGCCACACACTCTAGGGACCTAAACCTTGTCACCACAATAAACAGAACATGCTGGAGGGATAGAGTCCTGTCCCAGAGACTTCCCATGTTCTGGAACAGGCTACCCATTCATATCAAGCAGAGCTCCTCATTAGCCCTCTTTAAGAGAAATCTTGACAATTGGTTGGGAAGCAGGAAATTCACCCCAGGGATCACTGCTGTGGCACTGCTCAACAGGGACACAAGAGAATAATTTTCTTGGGTGGCGAAAGACAGGAAACCTCGTTTGGCTAGGCTTATATAGGCCCTAGGGCCAATAGCCTAGTACCTACCTATGATCCTATGAACCTATGAGAGGTATGATGTGAAGCAGCGCTCTTCCCTAATCCTATTCAAGAGAAATCTGGACTAGTGGAAGGGAAATTGGAAATATATCCTGGGTCTACCACTTATGTCTGAAATTGAGAGCACACAGCCTGTAAACCTTGCCTAACTTACAAATATCCCTTAAAATAACCTCTAAGGCACATAAACTTGTGGGATACATTTGGGAAGCTGGCTAGGCTTATAAAGGTCCCAGTGGTCATTAGCCTAGCATATACTTATCACACTTCTCAACTATCCACATTTTCACACAATGTCCAGATTTTTGTCTCATGTTTAGAGTCTTGTCTGTTTTTAATAAAATCTGCATTTTTTTTTGGGAAATCACTTAAGATTATAGTCAAAATTAATGACAGAAATTTGTCTTGCAGTCTTCATATTCTTCAGAAAATGCATGCCAATACAAAACCTGTTATTCTAGCAACTTTCTAAGTTTATAACAGCAATAATTAAAATCTGTCCCTGAGTTTGGGCCTTCCCCCCAATTATTTTTAGATTTGTCCAGAATTCTTGCTCTAAGAGGTTGAGAGTTATGATCTATACCTAAGAACGTCTGACACCAGAGCCATCAGATATGTAGTCACTTTTCTTTCCAAAATGCATGGACAGCAGACGTTTGTTTTTTTCATTATAAAGTATGTTTCCTTGTTATTACTTCTTATTTCTTTGACTGAGAATTGAACATTTTGTTTTCAGACAGAAGTACACTTATTTTTCAAAAAATATTCAGCTTTCCACTGTGAATTTATGTATATATTTGTAAAAGTATTTCATTACTATAGACTTAGAAACATATGCTTCTGCGTCTTTTGCAATATAAGCTTTTGTTCATGTTTATTGATTCTTTTGCAGAAGTGTAGTTTTCTCCTTGCTTGAAATCGATCTAAAGTAAATGGCATATATGGTTTAGCTAAAATTTGTTAAATTTGTCTGCGTGGTACAATGCTGGTTAAAAGTTACATCTAAAATTTGATTTATTATTGATTTTTGGAACTCATGCTTGTACTGAATAACTTCAAAAGGTGGACCTAAATTTAGATATTGCTGATTTTATGAGAAGTTGCCACCACAGTGTGTAACTTTTATTGGAAGTTTCAGTCATAGTGCATTATTACAAATATTAACACTGGCACTGCTATTAATCTGATAGCTGTTCATTCATAGTGCTATATCATCCCAGCAGGTGACCTACCTGCTTGTGCTCTGATGCATATGGTAGGCCATACCCGTTTAGTACCTGAAACTATTCTTTAAGCCATACTCTGTCCTTGTTATGTATATGTCATTCAACGTGTGCAGTCCCAGCGGTTGCCATATCCTTCCCAGTAATCAGTGATGAATGATCTGACACATAGTGCATTGTACATGTCTGTTGCCTCTGTTGGATAGTTGGGATTCATACCTCTCAACCTCTTACACCAAGAAATCTGGACAAAACCATCAAAAATGGGGGGGGGGGGCAATGGTCCAAAAATAGGGACACTTTTAAAATATTGCTCCTACAAACTTAGGAAACAGATAAAATAACAGGTTTTTCATTAGCTTGAATTTTCTGAAGGGTATGAAGTCTGAAATTCAAATGTCCGTCATTATTTTAACCCTCAATGATTTACCAGAAAATTACAATTTTATGAGAAACAGACCAAATATTTAAGGCAAAAATCTGGACATTCTGCAAAAATGTGTACAGTTGAGAGGTATGTAATGGGATCAAGTATGCATTTCTTTGGCCCTTTGCTGTGGCATCTTTAGGTATTTATTATTTCTTATTCATTACACTCCTGCTACTGCCAGAAAATTTCCTAAATCTGTTCTCTAATATGATGCTTTTTCTGTTCTAAAATACACACACATATATATATATATATATATATATATATATATATATATATATATATATATATATATATATATATATATATATATATACACACACACACACACACACACACAGGTGTACATGCATATGGTCGACTGGTGAATGGTTGACCAGGTATGGCCGAAAAAGGAGTGCGGCAACATCACAAAAATGTGATTGCAATTGTTGTGAATCGCAAAATCCTGTTCCCTTTTTGATCCATGTTATCACTCATTTTAGGGTGTAGAGGGGTCAGAAATGTCGAATTCATTGTTTTTATGGCATCTCGACCATTCAGCATTACGGGATTCGTGGGGAAAAATTGGTAAAATGTATGGTCGAGCAATGTGCACTTGACCATATGAATGTAAACCATATACATATATAAATATATATATGTATATATTCTGTCTGTGCTTACATAGGTGTGAAATTACTAAGCAGGTTTTTCCATGTTAGTTGCTCTGGATATGTCTGTATTCATTGTTTTCCTTTTTTCATTTACTAGGCTACAGGCTTTCATTTACTAGCCTTGTTAATACTATACCCCTAGCTACTCTATAAACCTTTATGGCTTTACCCAGCTGATCACCTCGCCCATGCACCAGAAAAAAATTCCCAGAACAACTCGGTGATCGACTGGATATTAGTATCCAACCTCCAGTGCTATCACAACCCTTTCACCCTATCTAGCTCCCTTAGTGACCACCTCCCTACCCCAGTAGTAAGACATTCTCCTAATCTTAACAAGAGCCACCAATACAAAGAGTCTCGTAACCTTAAAAACTACAACCCTGTCACCCTAACGAATTTCTGTCCACTGTAAAATGGCCATTTCTACATACATTACTCTTAGAGAGGCTGCCCAAAGCTTCAAAAATATATTCCTAGAAACCCTTAACACCCTGGCTCCCAATAGAAAAATTAGGCTAAAATGTAATTATGCACCATGGCTAAACCAGGCAACTCGATCACTTATGAACAAGACAGACAGTGCCTGGAGAGCAACTTTCCACCTGAACATATGTAAACAGCTTTACAAACAAACAAAAAAGCAGGTCCTACTAGGCAAAAAAAAATTATCAAAAATCTCTGAGCAACCCACATTCCAACCCGAATAAATTCTGACACTCAATAAACAAATTACTATCTCCAGGGAACCCCTCTTCACCAAACCCCTTCCCTAACAAATCTAATGAAACTGCAACCCTACTTAACAACTTTTCATCGAAATAATAGAAAAGCTTACTAAACCAGAAACTCTTTATGTTAAGACTCCATCTCTCACCTCATCTATTCCCTTGTTCTCCCTAGCACCTGTAGCAACTTCCTTCATCAGATCACTTCTTAACAAACTCAAACCCTGTTCCCCATCAGCCAACAAACTCCCTCCATTATTTCTCAAAACATGTAGCCAAATCCATAGCATACCCTGTATCTATACTTATCAATGGATTCACTAGACAATCTCAAAAGGGTCTATATTAGAACATCGAATATTTAACAATTTGAATCATTAAAGGTCGACCTTTCATGATCAAACTGTTAAAACATCGAATGTTCAGAAAAAAATAAAAAAAAAACTCAACGGTGTAGGCAGGGGGCAAGCCCCCCTGCACCCCCACACCCCCTGCTACTTAAATTTACCAACTCCGAGACCGCACTACTTTGAAGTAAATGGAAATCTCCGCTTACGGATATTTCCATTTACTTGTTCGATGTTTTGCAGTTTCTCTATTCTCGTGTCGACATTGTCAGATTCGACATTGTCGGCTTTCGAGAATGTAATATAGACCTATCTCAAAATACTGAAATGTTGAATTTCAGTATTTTGTGACTGAATAGTTGAACACCCACATACCCAAACACCCAAAACTGTGAATAGCACAATCACCACCACACACGCACACACACACACACACACACACACACACACACACACACACACACACACACACACACACACACACACACACACACACACACACACACACACACACACACACACACACACACACACACACACACACACACACACCTACCCTACCTATAAGCAAGGGGCAAACCCCCCCTGCACCCCCACACACTCCCACTTATATAGACAAACTCCGAGGTCACAATAAGCACAGAAACACACAAAAACCACCACTACACACAACTCACACACACTAAAATTCCTGGCTAATACCCTTACACAAACGCCACTTACCTGAAACCCCAGATAAATCCACAAACTACACCGCACATCACGAACGTGACACCACAATAGCGGATTCAACATTTCTGCATTCGACATAGTGCAGTTTCACGTAACTGCACTTTCGAGTATTCAGTCTCGAAGTACTGAAATTTGACATTTCAGTACTTCAAGATTCTCTAGTGTATCCTTATCAACAGATCCTTCCAAGAAAATACAGTACCAGATATCTGGAAAAAAGTCTTCATGATACCCCTCCACAAGGGAGAAAAAATTCTACAGAACCCTCAAATTACAGGCCTATTGCCATATTATCCCCCTTATCCAAGATCCTGGATAAATGTATACATAGACAAATACTAAACCACCTCTTACAGACAAACCTAATTACACCCACACAGCACGGTTTCCGACTCTCGCACAGTACTATCACTGCCCTCCTATCTTTCACATACAACATTGCTCAAGCCAGAGATGATAATAAACTCATATCAGCTCTATTCCTTGACCTATCCAAAGCATTTGATACAGTTTCCCATCCCATCCTCCTAAACAAACTTTCCAAACTACAACTATCTACCTCCACTACCTCCTGGTTTAACAATTACACCTCTCAGACAGATATCAGTCAGTCAGATGGCAAACATCCCTCTCCCCTTTCCATCTTGTTAAGACCGGTGTTCCCCAGGGTTCTATCCTAGGCCCCCTACTTTTTAATATATTTACTAATAATCTCCATGTCTCCTGCCACCACTCTACCTTAATACAGTACGTGGATGATTCCACAATTATTAACACCTCTGACAATATATGAAATCTTCACACTGTGTCTTAGCAATCTCTGCACCTAGTAGAACAATGGCTAACTGAAAAAACCTGCTTCTCAGCCCCCAAAAGACCATACTTCTCCTTTTCCTTCCAAAAAACCTCAAGCCAGCTAAAGACAACTTCATCATCTCATCCTTAGATGATACAATTATCACCACTGACTCAAACAACAAATTGCTTGGCGTTACTATAGACAACCAAATATAATTCGACCTACATATCTTAAAATGTATCAAAAAGTCAATCAAAAACTAGGTCTTCTATAACACAACAACAAATATATACCTAGCAAATCTAGACCTATACTGGCTCAAACATTTATTCTACCATCCCTGTTGTATGCTGCTCCCATACTTACTAACCTCCAAAATAATCTCTTAACTAAACTAGAAACGACCTGTAACAAGACAACAAGATTTTCAGCCTCAAATAGCTACAAACCCTATAACTGTATATCCCTGAAAAGCTTAAAATGGCCTGAGTTCCTCCACATGCTTCAAATATCACACTACAAATTGCACACAGCATCCTAAATAGCCCCAACTCCTGCCCCGCTCTTACATCCATAATTACACCCTACACAGCCAATCGTGACCTCAGAAGCATTCAACAAAACCTTCTGCAGGTGACCAAGACAAACAAAAATATTGGAAAAATACTTTACAGTCATTCAATTGCATGAACATGAAACAAACTTCCATTGTCCCCTCACTCCACTACCAAAAGTGGCAAATTGAAAAAAGCAACTAAAAATTAATTTCCAACGTGCATGGATCTGTGCTTGTCAGGAAATTACCTAATGAAACTTTCTTCTTCTCTCAATTAACATATCTGCCTGGTATCTACCTAAGCTGTCTGCATATATTACTCTCTCTGCAGTTAGTACCTATGCTATTGTACTATGTCATGATGTTACTCTGAATTTTTTTTTTTTTTTTTAGACATTGCTACATTCCTTGTAAATAACTTAATGCTAACCAAATTTCTCATATTGTTACTGCATTCTCAAAATGCTGTACTTTTGCCTTGTATATATTTGTATTGTATATTTCTCTCTGTTTTTGCACTAAGTATCTTACAACTTGAATTGTTAGGTTTTTCTTATTTTTTAATTAGTTTCCTGGAGCTTTTCTCCTCGGGTCTCCGCTGAAAAAGGGCTCTCTGGGCCCAGTCGGACTAACCCGGTTAACAAATGTAAAAATAAAAAATAACATTAACACAGCAATTTGACAGACCATATTACATAGAGCATGACAAGAAAACTGAGGAATTATGCTGCATTTGTAGCATGCCGTGTTTTGTATACTCTATCACGCTTCTTTTGTCACTGTTACCACAGCATGTCCATTAATTCAGCATGCACAGCTCTAAACATGACTCTGTGTTAGTTTTCATAGTTGGGAATATAGCAGCTTATTTAGAATGTTTACCTCTTTGTGGTTCACCTACTAACCAGTAAACCGTTTTTTTTTTCATTTCTTTATTATGAAATTGATATATTGTGAACTGAATATTGCAGTGCATCGAGAGGCAGGATTTGTAGTGGAATTAAAGTGTTTATTAATAAAAGTGTTTCTTAACATATAACAAATATGCAACACTATCATTTTATAAAAGTGAACTGTAACTTATTGAAGTTCATTTTGAAGCTGATTAGATGTAGCTCTGTATTTACAAAATGTTTCGGTAAACAGGTAATATGTTTCTTCTTATGTATGCTAATAATCACAATAAAGGAAAGTGTCAGCTTGCAATGAACAAAAATTCGAAGGCATCTTCTAATTGCTTACCTCATTTTATCTAATAAAATTTGAAGATTAATAATAGCAAACTGGTTTTATACAGAAATTCAAGAAACCGAAGTAATTGTGCAGCTGAGATGAATTATTGTTTCTGAAGATATTTATCAAGCATTGTTTGGTTAGAAAGGCCTGCAGCACACCATGAGTTAATCAATTTATAAGCGTGACCCATGCTTAAAGTGATTACTGCTAATGAATACAAACTTAAACATGACAACATAGTTTTACACATCTGTCCAATCTATACCTCACAACTTGATTTGTCTGGTTTCTGTTCTGTTTCTGTGACACATCACTGCCACTTCACTTAATAGTGACAATTCACAGTACCTGTGGGGTTTCATGCACTGAAATTACCAAGTATTTCCCTCAGTAGAGGAATTAAATTACAAGGTCCAGCTGCAGCTCTGTGGTGTCCTTTACAGACCATTTGCCAGAGCATGAATAACTTGAAAAACTATGGAGTCAGATATATGGCACTGTCATAAATTTAAGAAGAACCATGAAGTGACAGGATTATATGATTCTGAAAATATGTTTTTTTTTCCTAAGAAGAAGCTGCATCCCTTTAGCTTTCATTATTTTTGTAAACTTATATAAATGGCAGCGCTGGGGGTGAGCCTCACTTCATAGATAACAGTGTTAACATTTGGCATGAATTTCAGTGTGGATCTACTGATCATAAAAGCATAGCCCTCCTGTGCTCAATTCAGGGAAGTGTCAACAGAGAAAACACTGAGCGTGTTGCCCATTTTAAAGGAAGCAGGTGAGATCCACTAAACTTAAATGGCTGTTTCAGGCTGACCAAAGAGTATTGGTCTGGTTTAGTGATTTACTCAAAAGTTGTTCTGTCACAAGCTGAAGTTGTAGAAATCAAATTGAAGACAACATGTATAGCACATCTGAAAATCATTGCTTTGTCTAACTAAGCTATATTACCATTTAATACATATGTTTTCTGTAGCAAATACTTAACAATAGTTGTCCTACTGTGCTATCCAAGGTGATCGTTTGTCAGCAACCTTTGAAATGTTCTATATTATTTTGTTCAAAGATCATGTATTAGGAAGCAGATGTGCAATGACACAGCAGGCATCTATGAACTTGATAAGGGATGGCACTATGTTATGGAAGCTTTGTGACAACAAAGTTTCACTGCCTAGATGAGCAATGATGAAAGAGACATAAGCAGGAAAGGGTCCTTTTTTACTTCTTTTCTGATGGAGTAAGATGCATAAACAATCTATACAAGAAGTTTCATACTGTTGCGTGGGCTGAAGAAGGGGTAGCCATGTTTCTGGCTCGCCTCAGCTACTGTTTCACTCAGTATTTGGTTTTAAACTTGAAAAGGTCTGTATGTTCTGTTTAGTATGAAGTTACTATACCTTGCAAAGAGATGAGAGGAAATCCACCTTCAACATCCATAATAATTGTGAATGAAAACCATAGGCTGTGAAAAATACATACATGTTAGCTCTCAGCAGCAGTGATAAATGTAGAGAACAAATTAAAGAAAGAAAAGGAACAGGCACTTTGCAAGCATGTTTTTGCTAAAAAAGTTATACATCTATGGGGTGGACAAATTGTTATCGAAGTGGATTTACTTTGTCATCACCATACTTCTCAGCATCTTAGAGCAAGACATCTGGACAAAGCCACAAATAATGGGGGGACACAGGCCCAAAACAGGGATGCTAATTAGTGATTTGCCAGAAAATCACAATTTTATGAGAAACAGGTCAAAACTATGAGGCAAAAATCTGGACATTCTGTGAAAATCTGGGCAGTTGAGAGATATGGTCATCACCAGAGTCAATACAATCACCTAACAAAAAGAACTGCAGTACTCTATTTAGAAAAAAGACAGTAAGGATCAATGATAGGTACCTCTGGAAGGATTTCAGTAGTTTGCAATAGCAAAGGTCATATGGAGAAAGAAAATAACAGCAACGTCACATCAGAAATCAAAGCATATATCTGAAATTCGACATTTTAGTATTTCGAGATTGTATAATGAATCCTTCAATGGATACAGTAGACAGTCTCGATGTACTGAAATGTCGAAATTCAGTACGTTGAGACCAAATAGTGGAAAGTGCAGTTAACCGAAACTACACTATGCCAAATTCGCAAATGTTGAATCCGCCGCTATCGTGGTGTCACGTTCGTGACGTGTGGTGCGGTTTGTGGATTTATCTGGGGTTTCAGGTAAGTGGTGTGTGTTTGAGGATAATGGGTAGGGATTTTAGTGTGCGTGAGTGTGTGAGGTGGTGTTTTTTGTGTATTTGTGTGTTTAGTGTGACGTCGGAGTTAGAATATATAAGTAGGGGTGTGTTTGTGGGGGTGCATGGAGGCTTGCCCCCCTGCTTATAGGTAGGTTAAGTGTGTTTGTGTGTGTTGTTGTTTGTTTAGTTAGGTAGGTGTATGTGTGTGTGTGATTATGTCCTGGTTTGTGTGTGTGTGTGAATGGTCACAATTGTAGTATTCGTGATTGTGGGTTTTCGTGTATGTGGTTTTTCGACTATTCAGTATTGAAATACTGAAATTCGACATTTCAGTATTTCGAGATTTTATAGTGAATCTGTGTGTGTGTGTGTGTGTGTGTGTGTGTGTGTGCCTTTCTTTATCTATCCTTTGTTGACTGTGTTGGCCCCACTAGACTAGTGGCCTCTTATCAGGGGAGCCCTGAGGTTATATTAATACTACCTGGGGGAAATTTGAACAGGACATTGAGGGACTTCCTATATACTTGTTGAAAGGTGTTGTAGGATCTTTTACATCCACCTGTGCTACCACCAGTTCAAGCAGATGTGTGCATATGTGTGTGTGTGTGTGTGTGTGTGTGTGTGTGTGTGTGTGTGTGTGTGTGTGTGTGTGTGTGTGTGTGTGTGTGTGTGTGTTTGTAGACATAGCCATGAGCAAAGATGATGCTGACACAAGGTCGGTAATGTTAGGTTTGAGTTACTGCATTGAATGAAGCATGAATGAATTTGTTTTCTGATCAAAAAACACAGACCAAACACAGCATTTGATCAGAGAACAAAATGATGTTTTTTCACTATGTTCAATGCATGTTCCTAAATATAATCAGCTTTAAAGTTAGTGAAACTTGTCTCAAAGGAAAAACACATTCATTGCAAACCAGCCTGGAACTGCTTCAATTTTTTTCATTAACTGACCTTGTTGACCACTTTGTAGCTGAAGTGGTGGCTGATTCTTTATAATTTCTCTTTCATAGCTTAAAACAGAAGCTCGGGGAGGGGGTTCATTTCAGCAGGCAATCAACGACTACCCTTTCTGTTCATAACAGGCAAAGTTTCACTCATTGACAACAATACTAAGAAATAATTGCTATAAAAAATAATTCTATTTTTTTAACTTACTGGTTATGTAGTAGTCTTAAAGAATGATATCTCAACAAACTGGGAGGCCAGTATAAAAAAAATAGAATAGTGCATGCAATGTCAAATGCTATCTTTAAACAAAACAAAAAAACAAAAAAATCTTGCTTTTTCCCACTTTCTGAAATTTAAAAAAAAGTTCAGTTACAGATTTGCTGTTCTGAACTGTTTGTAAGTTTCTTGGAGGCCATTGCTTGCTTGGGCTAAAGAGAAGTCTCTGTGTTCATCAGTGGCAGTGGTAAACACTGAACAGCCTGCCTGCCCCTGTGGGAGTGGTTACTGCCTAGAAACTGTAGTTTTATTGGCCATTTTGGGTCAATTCCAAACTCCTCGATCCCCCTCTCTTAAAACCCTCTTTTGCGCGTTTTTGCGTATAGCGCAGCATCGGGCAGCGATGCTTAATCAGGTTTAAACTATTCCCGGCTCCACAAAGTCTGGTCTTCACTTTTTCCCTTAGAACTGTTCCAAATCTCAAAGTAAGCACTCTATTTTCCTTCTAAAACCCATCAGTAGCTAGGATAAGTGTCTTATAAGTAAGCACTAATAAACTAAAGCACTACACCCTCTTATACTCCCTTTAAGTACTTGGCTCCCTATTGGTCCTTTTTGATCAAGTCAAAAAGTAATTCCTTATACTATGGCATGTCCAAAAGTCAGTTTCAGGTTTACTCTCCAGTCCAGCTGGTGAATATGGGAATCTTGAGGCAATTTTACAACTGCCTTATGTACATAGACCACCCTCTCCTCTTCCCACCAAGCTCAAATATATGTGAGAGATGCAATGATATAGCCAAACTGGAGGCTGAGCTCTCTCAACATAGTACTGGCACAGTCAGTCTGGAGGAGAAGGTAATCACACACACCACAAATCCAGTCTCACATAGACCTATCGCAACAGCAAACCAAACACATAAACACACAAAAACATACTCGGAGGCTCTAAATAAAAATCTGCCCAAGCAACAGAGACCTCCAAAGCAGACATCTAAGCAACTGCTACCCCACAACAATACCCACGTATCACATAGTTCACAAAGTCAGTGTGCCACACAGTCACAGCCCTTAAGGCTAAACAACACACCTAATATACTTGTAATAGGTGACTCTATTGTCAGACACACTGACGTCCCTCTCACCAGGCTGAACAAGGAGAAGGTCACTATAAGCTGCCTGTCGGGTGCCAGGATCCGCTACATAACACAAGCACTCAGGTCACTCCAAAGCAAGTACAAATATGACTTTGTCATTGTCCATGCTGGTGTGAATGACCTGAGAAGTACCTCCCTGGATTACATGAAAAAAGACATAGAGGAGCTCTCTGATTATGTGGCCCAGGCCGGTATGACCCTGACCTTGAGCAGCATCTTACCCTCACCAAGAATGATACCACAGTATAAAGACAAAATTATCAATTTCAACAATTGGCTAAAGTATTGGTGTCACTCAAAGGGGATCCAGTCTGTGTCAGCCTGGGATGACATGCTTGACAAACCACGTTGCTTCACTAGGGACGGCTTGCACCTGTCACCCCTGGGTTTTTGAATACTGGCCAAGGCTCTTGCCACCCCCATAGTGCCTTTTTTAGGCAAGGCTCAAAAGACAAACCCATCTCCTTAGACAACACAAGGAAAAATAAACTAAGGGTAATGCTGCTCAACGCCAGAAGTCTAAACCTCAAGATGCACGCACTCATGGCTCTCCTCAGTATGGAGAATATTGATATCTGTGCAGTAACAGAAACCTGGTTCAAGGCTCCTGAGAGCACCCCAGCACTACCAGGCTATACCTCATACCATGCTTTTTGGCCCCAAAACTCAGACCGAACCACAAGAGGAGGAGGAGTATCCATATTCATCAAAGATACCCATACCTCCAGGCTAGTGGTACTGCACGAAGCATCTGAGACCATCCATGTGCAACTAACAGTGGGCAAAACTGCCTTCCAGTTTGTAGCCTGCTATAGATCACCCTCCCAAACTCAGGAACCCCACTCGGCTTTCCTGAAGACACTGGAGAATATGAAGGTCTCTCCAAACACCATTACATTGGGTGACTTTAACTACCCAAACATAGACTGGGAGCACTACTCAAGCCCCAACACCCTAGCCCAATGGTTCCTAGAATTAATAAACTCAAATGCTATGGAACAACTGGTCACCACTCCAACAAGAGGGGAAAACATATTGGACCTGATCATCACCAACATGGGGACTCTATGTTCCATACCAGAGGTATACCCCTCATTGGTAAGATCTGACCATAAATGAATCACTATGGACATCCATATCCCGTCCGCACCCCCAGCACAGGAAACTATGGTCAAAAACTTCTCAAAAGCAAACTTCCCACTTCTCAAAACCAAGGTGGAATCCTTCAAAGCCCTAGGGCAAGTGGAAAATACGGCCCAAACCACAGAATCCTTTACAAATGCATTCTATGGATACCTACAGGAATGCATTTATCGTGCTATCCCAAATAAAGCCAAGACACATTCCTCCAAAGGCAGGAGACCTGTCTGGTGGACCCCAGCCATAAATAAGCTGTACAACAGAAGGAGGAAGCTGCTACATGATAGAGCAAAATCCCTGAAAGGGAAGGCAACTCTGATCAGTACTAGCAAGAAACTACGATCCCTCATAAAATCATCTAAGGCTAGCTTCGAAAGAAAAATTGCACAAGACGCTAAAGATAATCACAAGGCTTTATTTAGTTATGTCAGAAACCTGGGTGGAAACTCCCAGATATGCTCTGAGTTAGTGCAAAATGACAAAAAATACACTGAACCCACAGACATTGCCAACATCCTGGCAGACAGGTTCAGTGCAAACTTCTCCCCCCCTCCCCCCCAAATGAGCAAATGACTATCCAAACAGAGTGTAGCCTCCCTGACATCACAAATGCACAGGTGAGAGCTGCCCTCTCCAAAGCAAAAAACACAGCATCAATGGGACCGGACGGTGTCCCAGGCTGCGTTTTACATGAGCTCCAAGAAGAACTGAACCCTCACTTAAAATTACTGTTCAGTCTCAGCCTTACAACAGGATATGTACCCAAAGAATGGTGTACCGCAACAGTGGTCCCACTCCATAAAGGTGGTGCCACAATGGACCCAGAAACTGTCACCCTATAAGCCTAACTAGCCTGGTCTGCAAAGCTATGGAGCATATCATCATGGAACTCATAAACAAAGACATTGGGAACCTCCAAACACTGGATCCTACCCAATTCGGCTTTGTTAAGGGCAGATCTTGCCTCTTGAACCTGGTCAATTTCTTTGAAACAGTCACCAAGGCCATAGACGAAGGGAAGGTAGTCCACACAGCCTACCTTGACCTTACAAAAGCCTTCGACACAATACCCCACTCGGGTATCATAAATAAGCTCACCAGCTTAAATATCAACCCCTATGTCACAAGATGGGTTGCAAACTGGCTTAGGGATAGAACCCACATGGTCAGAATTGCAGGTGCCATGTCAGACTCTAGACCAGTTACAAGTGGCATCCCACAAGGCTCAGTCCTGGGACCTCTCTTGTTCGGTATATATTTCTCTGAGGTACAGGCTAACACAGGAGGACTATGGCTGACAAAGTTTGCAGATGACTGCAAACTGGGGGCCATAATCGACTCACTGGCTGACACAAGCATCCTCCAAAAAGATCTCACAGTGACGGATAACTGGTGCCAGAGCCATGGTCTAAAGCTAAATGCCAAAAAGTGCATAGTCATCCCCTTTGGGAAAAACAAAGTGCCCACAAATTACCACACAGGTGGTAATCCATTAAGTACAGAAGAAGTATTTAGGGATTTGGGGACCCAAGTAGATTGCAACCTCTCCTTTGACAATCACATTACCAAAGTGGTTAGAAAGACATTCTATATAGCCCACCTTATCATGAAGCGGTTCACATCTAGATCAAGAGAGGTCATTGTGCCCCTCTACTCATCACTCATCAGGCCCATAATTGAATACAATGCCCTATTTGGGATGTACCTTACCCGACACCTGCTACAACTAGAAAGACCCCAAAAGTGCCTCACCAAGAGGATCAAGGGACTCAAACAGATGCCCTACGCAGTTAGGCTAAAGAAACTCCAGCTCTACTCAGTTGCTTACCGCCTACTCAGAGGCGATCTGTGCCTGACGTATAAAGCCATGTCCAACCCAGAATTAATGGACATGCTCCACCTCAAGAAATCCAAATCTATCAGAACTACACGCTCCAGTGACTTAAACCTCAGCACAGAAATAAATAGAACATGCTGGAGGGACAGATTCATATCCCAGAGGCTCCCCTCACTCTGGAACAAAATCCCAATCCATGTCAGACAGAGCCCCTCAATGACCCTCTTCAAGAAGAATCTTGACATTTGGATGGGAGATTGTTAATTTACCCCTGGGATCTCTTCTGTGTCACTGCTAGACAGAGGCACGGTAAACTAACCTTAAATGGGCTATCTTCTGTGACCTACTATACAGAGGCACAGTCAACTAATCTAAGAAGGGTGGCAAAAGCCAAACACACTCTGGCTAGGCTTTTAAATGCCCTAGGCAGATAGCCTAGTATCAACCTATGAACCTATGAACCTATAATGTTAACACAAGAGGTAAATGTAAAATCTCTCCCTAAGATGCAACAAAATATCAAACAAATCCATCACATAGACATGTTTAAGAACAGGATAAGCCATAACCCAGTCTTTTGGTCTGTAAATTATGCAAAACATGACTAAATCACATTAATACTGATAGCAGTCTAGAAAGTCTAAGAAACCTAAACAGCCCTATGATTTATTTATATCATAAACCATTACCTTTGCACATCTTTGAGACCAAATTCCCCGAGGCTGAAGTCCACAGTATCCCAAATACCAATAATTATTTTCTATAGGAAATCACTGCTGGCATGTTTTTTTAATGTGGGCACAGGAGGTCACTTCTCTCTTCCTCATGTTTGTGCAACTATGGGATTGGTATATGTACATACAGGTACAGAAGACTTGCCCACTGTAAAAAAAAAAAAAAAAACAAAAAAATAGAAGTTAATATTTTGTTGTTCTGGTTTTCCAGCCCTTTGTTTTCAGTGATTTGTTTCCACATTTATTACAGTAAAATATTATTAATATATCCTTGTTTTTATATTTTTGTCTTAACTATATCATATATTCAAAACCAATATTAATACAATGTATTATAAAAAATACAATAAAACTTATGTATGTGCCTTGCATTTATTAGTACTAATAAGCACAAAACAGTGCAGATAAGCTCTTGTAGTACCAAATGTTGTTGCCCAGGAAAGGATGACGCTGATATTTAAACTTAAGGGAAAGGGCTTCCACTATGGATAGGCAAAGTTCAAACCATTGAGGATAGGAATCCCCAAACTGCATTCTGTGAAAAAATGGTTGAAAAACACCCTTTTTAAAGAGTTTTTACAGGTGGGCAAGATCCCTTCCACCCCCAATGCAGAGAAGGAAGTTCCTGACACACTCTAAACTTCTATATACCACCTCCGCAGGCACACCAACCAGAAGAAAGGGGAAATTAACCCCCTTCCAAAAAGAGCAGCACTGCCAGCACAATTTGCTGACAATAATTTCCTGTGGAGGAGCTGCAATTCACAGCGGGTTAAATTTCAGGTAAATGACACTCGAGAATTCAAGTCTTTCTCCACCTGTTGTTTACCCAGGTCAGGGTACTGATACTTGTGTTATAACTGTGCATGATCTAGAACTAAAGCAATTAATTAGCATTAGTTATATAGTCTTTTACTGGATTTTAAATACAGAGAAATTCAAGTATATGTAGTATCCTGCAGGTTGATAGATAAGAAATACATAAGCTAGAAATATGCTTTTAAGTGTAATTGAAGAAAATATGTTATCAGGCAAAGGCTCTATATGGCAGATTATAGAATCCTGGAACATTCCATGCAGGACTAAATGAATATTGAAAAGCAAACAATCTATAAATAGTACAAAGTTTTTTTCCCCTTGGGAGGCAGAGTGCTTAATATTCCCCATCTAAGTTCAAATGGAACATAATGGATTCACCTGTTTTAAAAGCTGTTATCAAAAATGTATGAGTTCATACTGGGATACCTGCCCTTGTGTGTTATTTTAAGCCTAGTTAATTTCTGCCAAAGATGAGACTCAAATCTTGTATGTTATATCGATAAGGTAAATACTTTAACCATTATGCTAACTCCCAACCCAAACTATTGACTAGTGCAGAATAATAGATTTAAATAAAATAAAATGGTGTCCACACCTTTTCCAATAGTTAACTGTCATCAGGTCAGTGAACAAAAATTAATGAAATAATGAACTATGTGCCTCATCTCCTTCCATTTTGCCTTAGAACCAACTAAGTTAGGTATGTATTTAATGTTTTTTTTCATTTTTTTCTCACTAATCTACATGCAAGTAATGGACTACACACAAATGATTCATATTGTACAGGAGGCAGGTTTTCTAGTCTATTTTAATTCTTTTGTGCTAATGCACTGAATACCTGAATAGTCCTTCTCAAAGCTGCAACTTTTCCTTTTTGCATGAATGTGCATGCTCAGAAAAGAAAAAAGACTGTATAAGTAAACACATGATTTGTCTCATATTTTAAGAATGAGATCCTTTATTCCCTTCATCTGCTTATGGCATGGTCATTTATTGTATTTCATTCCCTGCTCATTCATTCTGTAACCAAACATCATCTAGGAAGCTATCAGAAGATTTTTCTCATGTCATACCGTTTCCCTGCATATGACTACAAGGAAGGTCCCCAAGTGATGAATGAACATGTTCTGTGGTGGTTCAAATCTTTGTCACCCCCCCCCCCCCTTCATGAGCAATATTACGCTCATTGCCCAGCAACCCAACATCGGATATTGTCATCCATCTCCAGTATTCACTAGTGACTGCAATAGAGTGTACATCACAGAAGTCATGCCCGCCAACCCTCCCCAGAAGAGGTGAACAGACTCTATCCCATCATTCCTCTCTCTTACCAGCTGACACCTCCAGGGCCTGGATACATAACTGAGCCAGCCCAGGCTGTCTGGATCATAGTCACGGCCTCATCCCATTGTGCCACAGAGCCAGCAGGGGAGATCATACCTGTCTGATTATAGCTGAAGATCTTTATGACTAGAAGAAACATTTTTAAGTAGTTCTCTGCTTTTGCAAAATTGAATTATATGTTTACATTGCATTTTTACACAGCTTAAATCTACTAAAGACACAATCCCATTAAAGAAGTTGCAGAGCAATATGAAAATCAAGTTACAAGATTATGAGGAAGCTCATAATCTGAATTATAGTGCTGCTTTTGAAGTGCTCAGCAGTTTCTGTTTTTTTTTTTTTTTGAAGTGTGCAGCTATTTATTTGTTCCACTTATCCTCTGTGTAACAGAAATGTGTTCCTGCAACGTGTATGAACCCACATAATGCCATCCTTATTCTCTGCATAAAGTTCTGTTGTCTGTTTAGTACATAGCTATCTCAAATGATTGGAACACTTCAGCAACCACATTGTTGTTACACCTCTAATCCTACCTAAGGCTAAAGTGGTGCTAACCCTCTTTACAAACAGCCTAACTGGAATAGGCACTTAATGATAGGTTTAGCATGCACATAATGATAAATGGCATAAAGTACACTGATGCAATTTTTTTAGACTTTCTGCATGGTGTGGTACGCCTTCACCTGACTGTTTGTTCAGAAAAAAAGAGAGGGGAAAAATCTATTTTATGGCCTGTTTCTGGAGTTAGAATCACCCAGCTGTAGCATCAAATTTGCTTCATCAATGTTTCACTTTGTCCAAGCCATTTTTTTAGTCCAGCATTTGTCTTCTGTTCACCTTTACCTTTTCAGTAATATAGGACTGTCTCAAGTCTCTTTTAAATATGGCCCATTCATTGTGCAAATGATGGCATCTTCTTTCTTCATCTTTTCAGTCCTTCCCCCACACTGTGACACATCATCTCCTGTCATATCATATCCTGCCTTCCCTAGTGTATTCAAATCTAGGTCCAACAGTGTTTCCTCATAGTTCAGCCTTCCCATATTCCTGATCCTTTTGACTGTCTTTCTTTGCACAGTCTCTGCAAGGGATATGCCTTTTCCTCTACAACCCCCAGAACTGTGCACGGTACTTCTTCATACTAATGCTCTGTGTTTTATTCACTGAGACCATTTTTCCCTTTCTGCGTTAGCCTAAGAACACTACACTTCTACTTTTGTGACACCATAACAGGTAATTTCTCCTTTCACCCCCCAGTTTACTCAAGAGGCTGTTAAGGTTGTCTGCTTATTAGTGCTGAAATATTCCTACAGTCATATTCTCATACTATGTACAGTAGCATCTGCGTTCTGTACTGCATTCCACTTTCTCATTGGGAGTAACTGACTGTTGGCACCCTTCTTTCCTGCTAATTACCCATCTTTTTTTCCATTATGACATACTCCCCCATAGTCATTCTTACTAGAATCTGACTTTAGATGGGATGCTTCTCCTGACCAATAGTTTCAGTAGCATTTTAGCAGAGAGCAAAGGAACCACTTAGGCTGGACATGGTTCCATCAAACCCGAGTTAGCTTCAAAACTACAATGATATGTCAAAGTCAGGTACGCATAGCATTTATGTCCCAGATCTATAAGGTAAGCCCAGTTCAACTAACTGTGCAACATGATTCTTTTTTTAAAAAAGGCTTTTATTGCTGCCTAAGTGTATATGTATAGCCTATCTGGACGTTGCCAAGGCCTTCAACACCATCCCCCACTCTGGAATCATAGATAAACTTACTAAGCTGGGCATAAATCCCTATGTCATTTGATGGGTTGCCAATTGGCTTACTGACAGAACCCAGACTGTAAAAGTAGCCAACTCCAAATCCAGCTCCAGACAAGTGACAAGTGGAGTACCTCAGGGTTCAGTCCTGGGACCGCTCTTGTTTGACATCTACTTCTCTGAAGTACAGGCCAACACTAAGGGACTCTGGCTAACAAAGTTCGCAGATGACTGCAAACTGGGAGCCATTATTGAATCCCCAAATGATGTGGATATTCTACAAAAGGACCTTACAGAAACAGATGCTTGGTGCCAGAGCCATGGTCTCAAGCTCAATGCCAAGAAATGTATAGTTATCCCCTTTGGGAAAAAACATGTACCCATGAATTACCACATAGGTGGCAGTACACTAAACACTAAAAGTGTGATGAGAGACGTAGGGACACAGGTGGACAGTGGTCTCACCTTCGATAACCACATCACCACAACAGTCAGGAAATCCTTCTATGTGGCACACCTCATCACTAAGTGCTTTTCATCCAGAAAAAAGGAGGTCATTGTCCCACTGGACTCATCCCTCATTAGACCCATTATAGAATACAACGCCCCGTTTGGTATGTACCTCACAAGACATCTGCAACAGCTGGAAAGGCCACAGAAATGCCTCACTAAAAGAATCACAGGCCTAATGCAGATGCCCAATACTGACCATCTAAAAAACCTCCAGCTATACTCTGTGGCATACTGTCTACTCAGAGGTGATCTCTGCTTAACATACAAGGCCATGTCAAACCCAGAGCTGTTGACATGCTCCACTTAAAGAAATCCCAATCCCTCAGAGCCACACGCTCCAGGGATCTAAATCTTGTCATCACAATGAACAAAACATGCTGGAGGGATAGGTTCCTGACCCAGAGACTCCCCATACTCTGGAACAGACTGGCCATACATGTCAAGCAGAGTGCCTCCTTGGCCCTTTTCAAAAGGAACCTTGACGATTGGATGGGAGATAGGATATTCACCCCTGGGATCACGTCAGTCGCCCTGCTAGACAGGTGTCCAGGGAAGTAAATATTGTGGGAAGAAATATCCAGAGAATTGTTGACTAGGCTTGTATAGGCCCTAGGGCCGAAAGCCTAGTACCAGCCTATTAACCTATGAACCTATGTAAATAACAACATGCAAGGCTAAATGCATTGAGGTATAAGGTTGTCTACAAAATCTCAGCATCCTGGCTCAGTTTAAAACAGATGCAGGTTAAACCAAATATTCTAATGTCCAGTTTTTTAAGGGTACTCTATTAGAAGATAACTGGTAATAACCAGTTTGTTCTGCTAAGCAATAAAGGCAAAAACAGGTCAATTTATTAATACCCTCTTGGCAATGTAAAGATACCTAGTGGCTCATGTAAAAAGCCTATTACATTACTGTTAGAAAGAGCTTGTTGAAAGCATTTGTCTGGGCCCTCACAAAACACTGATATTTATAAATGACGCTGCTAGATTTTCAACCTTTTTCTAACCAATTATTCCTTGAATATGTTACACAAATGTATTACTGAGTTGCACTACAGTACTGCTGTCATCCACTTTACACCTCATCTTCTTTTTTTCCCCTTTTTTCCTTTTTCGGCTAAATTGTTACTTTATAAATGTATATTGTTTTATCAAAATGAGTATTTTCAACCACTTTGGTAAACTACACTGTCCTACTATTTATATCTTAAATGTATAGAAACATACCCCCAAGCTATGAATATTGTGCTAGGACTGATTCTACAAACACTATGATTGCACTAAGTAACTACACTATTTTGTGAAACTTCTTTATAAACTTGTTCTTGATATGGATTGCATAATCTCTCTTGTCAGAAGCTAATATCTGGAATACTTTTTCTATTCCTTATATTATTGTATATTTATTTATTTATTTATTTGCAGTTGGTTTACCAGGATAGCCCATTGGGCCAAAAAGAACCCGTTTTCAATGGAGTCCTGGGGAGAAAAGCTCCAAATACAAGAAAAGATTACAGTCATGGTTTTAGGTTACAAAAAGTACAAATACTACAGAATACAAAAACAGTTACATTTAGAAAGAGCATTATATTATGGACTAAATAACAAAGGCTTTACATTTTAGAGAACATTGTATTTTAAGGTAATTTTAAAATGAGAATTACATGTTATAGTATCTGAGTAGCTCGTTACTCATGGGATAGCATAAGCTAGTGCAGAGAGTACAACTTAGAGAATGAAGTGTAGCAGATGTTGCCAGTACAAAGAGGAGAAGAGATTATGTAGGGTGGGAGCAGGAGCATTCCCACAGAGATATACGATGTGAGTGAAGTGATTTTTTGAATAAAGAGTGATTGATGGTGGTGTGTATAGAAGGTGGTAGGGAGTTCCAGAGGCATGCAAGGGCACAGGATAGGAGATTTTTACCAAGGAGATGGGTTGGTTTGTACAGTTCTATTAGATTTTGGTTGTTAGATCTTAGTAGTCTATCTGGGAGGTGCATTTTGAAGGTAGAGGAAAGGGAGGGACAGAGGGAGGGGTTGAAGATGAGCTTGTGAGCTAGAGTGAGTTGAGTCTAGGTGAGATGATTGGATAGTTCTAACGAATTTAGTTTGTGGAAGGATACACAATGGTGAGTAGATGACTTATGGCTGGTAGCAAACTTGGCAATTTTATTGTAGCAGGAGAAGAGTCTTGTCTTGAGAGAGGACTGTAGGTTAGTTAGAGTGGGGCACCATAAAGTAGAGAGGGGAAGAGAAATGTGATAGAGAGGTTAAATTTAGTGGAGGGGGTGAGGTAGTGATTTTGGCGGTAAAGCATGCCAAGTTTTTGGTGTTTTTTTTAATATTTAGTTGTAGGTGGGAGTTGAATTTGAGCTGGTTATCTATAAGGACTCTTAGTAGTTTGGCCTCAGATACCAATTCAATAGTTGTGTTGTTGTGGCTGGAAATAAAGAATGAAGCTGTACTGAAGGAGGTGGCTTTAGAGGGGGCAAATACCATGAGTTTAGTTTTAGAGGCATTGAGTGCTAAGTGATTTTCTTTCATCCACTGTTCTGTGGTTAAGAATGTGTCTTGGGTAAGCTTTAGGAGTGTGGGGATGGAGCTGGCAGAACAGATTATAGTTGAATCATCTGCGTATTGGATAAGATTAGTGTAAGGGATAGAGTGGTGGAAGTCATTTATAAATATATTGAAAAGGAGGAGACCCAGTATGGACCCCTGGGGAACACCAATGGTGGTATTAATGAATGAGGAGGTGGCTTTGTTCCATTTTACTGCTTGTTGTCTGTTGGAGAGGTAGCTGTTGAACCAGTTTATAGAGGAGGGGGATATGTTTAGTTTAGAGAGTTTAGCAAGTAGGAGATTGTGAGAGATGGTGTTGAAGGCTTTAGATAGGTTGAGTAGCAGTGTAGATACAATATTACCAGAGTCTCATGCTTTATTCACAGTTTAAAGGAAGGAGAGAAGGGCAGTCATGGTACTGTGTCCGGGTCTGAATCCATGTTTTGTGGGAGTTAATAGGTTGTTGTCAATAAGATAGGGAAGGAGTTGTAGGTGGATGCACTTTTCTAGAATTTTGGAGATGGGAGAAAGGATGGCGATGGGATGGAAATTAGAGATATTGTTATTGTCGCCTCCTTTGTGTAAGGATATGATAAAAGCCTTTTTCCAAATCAGGGGTACATGGCCTTCATGGAGAGAGCGATTGATTAGACTACTGATGGGCAAGGAAATAGCTTCAGCAGCTATGCTAAGAAAGTATGAGGGGATGTTATCAGTGGCATTTGAACATGGTTTCAGTTTCTGTAGGAGTTTTTTATGGTAGATGTGGGTATTTGAATCCACACACCAACGAAAAACCTCAAAATTCCAGAGTGACAAAAAGTCCGCACGTACAGGAACCTTAACGCAATTTTATTAAAATAGTACAATCAACACAGCGTTTTCGCTACTCTATGTAGGTAGCTTCCTCAGAGGTAAAAAAGTGCGCGAAATCCGCGCTCTTTAAATACTACAAGCCATAATAGGCTGAGCACTTCCCATCACAAATATCTTAAAAAGACACACTCGATACTAACAAAGTGAGCTAGCTCAAGTTAAAGTTAGCGACCAGCCTAACAATAAAATACAGTCACTTCAAACACATAAATTCACACTCTAAAAATGACTAAAACATAACCATCATATGTAAATACAAGATAGTTACATATAAAATAATGTATAAGTGCACAAACAGAAAAGCACTCATACTTAAGAACGCTAAGGAATTATCCACACTCAGATTATTAATAAATTATATACATCTAACAGACCAGTAGCTGCCTATCAACAGTATATAAAAAATGGTAAAGTACCTTAAAAATATTTACATTTATGTGAAAAATTTTTCATTACCCATAGGCAATAAGCAATACAAGCAGTAAAAAATCATTTGCTTAAACACATGTACTAGTAATACATATACATGGCAAAACCAGAACTTCTCCTTGCCATATCGTATTTAAAATCTTTCTCTTCTAAAACACTGACTTACAAGTTTACAATCAGCCTCATCTCAAATATGATTTTAGCTTCAAAAAGGGGGCTATATTGCAACTTTCATTGATACCCGGTGCATTAAAGGCATCAAGTTTGAGTTGCCATAAAAGCTCACGGGTTTCCAATAAAATCGACGTGGGACCCCCTCTAACAGAGGTAGGTAGGTGGTCAATACCCATGAAGACAAAAGAATGGCCAGGACAAGAATCAACATGTTTAGCTAATGCATTTTCACACATCTTATTTCTGATCGCATACAGGTGTTGATAAATCCTGTCCTTAAGCCTTCTATCCGTCTTACCGACGTAGAAGGCGGTGCAACATGTGCAAGATGACAAATAAATGACTGACCTAGTATCACATTTAATCCTATGGTCTATCATATATTTCCTACCTGTTATATGGAAGGTACTACCTGTTTTGATGTAATTACAGAAATTGCATACCCCACAAGCAAAACACCCCTTTGTCTTAGAATTGTCAACAACAGGTAGACTACTTTGTAAAAAATCTTTGATATTTTTCCCTCTTTTATAAACCATAATAGGCTTATCACCCAATTTATTACCCAACAACGCATTGCTGGAAATAAAAAAACAATTTTTATACAAAATGTTTTGTATATCAAATGAATTCAAACTGAATGTTGAAACAAAACTACATGGGTACTCTTTCTGTGAGCGGGAGCCTGAAAATTCCAAAACATCAAGTGAATTCACATTTACAATAGGGGTCACACTTCCTACAGTGTCAGAAGGCTCCTCTGACAGAGGTGAAAGAAGAGGTTTATAAAAACCACTAAGTCTTTTGTTCGTAACTTCATACATTATGTCTTCTATTAAATGCAAAGGGTAACCTCGGTTGCTAAAAAGATCTCTCAACTTTTCACATTCTAATGTGAAATCAACCAATTCACTACACATCCTCACCGCCCTAACCAGTTGCCCCTTTACGATAGATTTTTTATGTTTAAAGGGGTGTAAACTGGTGTAGTGGAGGAAGGAATTCACATATGTGTCCTTTCTAAAGATAGTAGATTTTAAGACACCAGATGTTCCTACCCTAGATAGATTGACATCAAGGTAATTAATTCCATGAACTTCAAATTGAAAAGTGAATTTGAGAAAGGTAGTAGTGGAATTTAAATACTGGACAAAAGAGTTAGCTGAAACAGCATCTCCCTTAAAAAGGATAAAAATGTCGTCCAGGAAACGTGTGTAATACACTATCTGGCCTTTCCATTCAGCATTATTGAGCACAAAATTTCTTTCCCAGTATGTCATGAACAAATTGGCCACTACTGCTCCACATGGGGAGCCCATAGCGACCCCTTGCCTCTGTATATATATGTCTTTCTCAAACATAAAAAAATTTGAAGTCAAAATAATATCAAGTAGTTCAGTGATATTATTAATATCACTTTTTGGTGCCCCAAGGTCGTTTAATAACAAATCAATCCACTCTAGAGCTTCCTGATGTGGGATAGATGTGTATAAGTCCACCACATCGATGGTCAAAAAGTTGATGTCAGCTTCTAGTGTGATCTTATTTAAGTTAGATAAAAAGGACCATGAATCTTTGCAGATACTAGGTATAAGTTCCACATATTTTGACAGTAATGAATCAACGTATTTAGAACAAGGGTAAGTAACAGATGACCTGCCATCAATTAGGTTTTTATGAACCTTGGGGATCCCAAACATGACCGGGGTCTTCGCATACAAGATGTCAATGTATTTAAAAGTATCTTCGTCTATTCTACCACTGATGAATAGATCTCTAAAATAACCCCTAATCCTGTTAGAAGAAATGTTCATCTCATTAATAGAGGCCATTTCATAAGAGCCCGAATCTAGCACCCTATGCATTCTCTCAACATAGTCGTTATGCTCAAAGATGGCTAGGCCCCCTCCCTTGTCTGGTTTAATGATCCTGACTCCCGAAAAACGGAGTTCACTAAGAGCTGACAATTGCTCCTTCGAGATGTTGAACTGGTTGCGATTGGAAACAGGATTTTTCATCATATACCTAATATCCAATTCGCAAGCACTCTCAAACATCCTTAAAGCCACATGTAATGGTGGATTAAAAACACTCGGAAGCTTCAATTTAGGAGCAGAGAGTTGTGTAGTGTCATTAAACAATAGTTTTAGGTTTAACTTCCTGACATAGCATTTAAGGTCTATTAAGACTCTAGCTACGTCGCATTTCCTAGAAGGGACAAACGTGTTACCCAAAGACAATAATTCAACTAATTCTGGTTCTAGTAGAAGGGTAGAAAAATTATAGATAGTAAAATCACCCCTTTTATTCATTATAATTTTCGGGGTAACATCCAAACCTTCCACTGCTAAAGTAACTAGTGGTTCCAATTCCTGTTCCCCCTCCGTTGTCTTTGGGTCTTTCTGTTCCCTAAAAAAACATCATCACCATTTTGGTCACAATTAGAATCAAAATTATGTGTCACTGCAGATGTCACATTCTGTGCACTGACATTATCCTGCCTATTCCTATTCCTATTGCTTCTACGAAGGGGTTGCACATCTCTCCCCCTGGAAGCTTGCCCTGATGTATTATCTGACTCAGCAGTGCCATCCACTTCCGTTTGGACCAATAACCCATCACCCGAAACAGGGTTAGAAGGCTTGCATAAATTGGGAAAAGCATTATTCTTAGAATAAGCTAGCCTATCCCTGTATAATTTTTTGGACTTATTAGATTTTAGTTTGACCATGTACGTATCAATACTTGAAAAGATACGAGCATGGTCATACTTGAATTGTATAAAGGCACTGTTAATTTTGATTTCCTCATAAAGATCACATATATCTTTGGTTAGTTCATCAATACAAATCGAGTAGTGTTTAACTAACACTTCTAACAGTTGTAAACCTTGTGACTGGAAAAGTAATCTCAAGTCAGACAAAAAATCACTATTATTTATTAAACTTGATGGAGAAAAATTGTTCCTTAGTCCCTTAGGGATAATCCCTTCATTTAAGCATTGTTTGAAATATGCAACCTCCAGCTGCATTTTCCTCAGTTTTAAAGTTTTACTGTCCAGCAACTTCAGTTTTTCAGTTACACAGTCAGGAGAGTTATTACCAGGCCGCACATTCTGCACCGACGGAGCATCATTCAAAGGTTTTGTAAATAAAAGAAAGTCACCTGTATTTGAAATCCATTCGGATATCGAAGCTGCGCCAATAAGTGCCTCATCTCGACCGTTTACAGCAATGGTTGATTTACGTAGTAAATTGGAAGACTCTCCGACAGAAGAGCTGGTACCAGAAGCGGCCCCTCTAATTGGTTGTGCCGCTGGAATAGATCCTTGAGTACTTATAGAGTGGACAATAGCAGGACTACGATTGTTTGAAGCGCCCACATTATCACAAGACTCTAATGGATATACCTTCTCTAATGCAGAGAAACGCTCATTTAGGGCTTCAATCTTTTGCGTAAGCGACAAGAGTAAATTTGGAACGCCAGTGACATCCAAGTTAGATTGCTCCAACAAAACGGGACTAGCAGGACTCCCCATATCTCTGGAATATACAGAAGAAACAGCAACAGACCAATTGAATCCACACACCAACGAAAAACCTCAAAATTCCAGAGTGACAAAAAGTCCGCACGTACAGGAACCTTAACGCAATTTTATTAAAATAGTACAATCAACACAGCATTTTCGCTACTCTATGTAGGTAGCTTCCTCAGAGGTAAAAAAGTGCGCGAAATCCGCGCTCTTTAAATACTACAAGCCATAATAGGCTGAGCACTTCCCATCACAAATATCTTAAAAAGACACACTCGATACTAACAGAGTGAGCTAGCTCAAGTTCTGCAAAGATTCATGGTCCTTTTTATCTAACTTAAATAAGATCACACTAGAAGCTGACATCAACTTTTTGACCATCGATGTGGTGGACTTATACACATCTATCCCACATCAGGAAGCTCTAGAGTGGATTGATTTGTTATTAAACGTTATTAAACAACCTTGGGGCACCAAAAAGTGATATTAATAATATCACTGAACTACTTGACATTATTTTGACTTCAAATTTTTTTATGTTTGAGAAAGACATATATATACAGAGGCAAGGGGTCGCTATGGGCTCCCCATGTGGAGCAGTAGTGGCCAATTTGTTCATGACATACTGGGAAAGAAATTTTGTGCTCAATAATGCTGAATGGAAAGGCCAGATAGTGTATTACACACGTTTCCTGGATGACATCTTTATCCTTTTTAAGGGAGATGCTGTTTCAGCTAACTCTTTTGTCCAGTATTTAAATTCCACTACTACCTTTCTCAAATTCACTTTTCAATTTGAAGTTCATGGAATTAATTACCTTGATGTCAATCTATCTAGGGTAGGAACATCTGGTGCCTTAAAATCTACTATCTTTAGAAAGGACACATACGTGAATTCCTTCCTCCACTATACCAGTTTACACCCCTTTAAACATAAAAAATCTATCGTAAAGGGGCAACTGGTTAGGGCGGTGAGGATGTGTAGTGAATTGGTTGATTTCACATTAGAATGTGAAAAGTTGAGAGATCTTTTTAGCAACCGAGGTTACCCTTTGCATTTAATAGAAGACATAATGTATGAAGTTACGAACAAAAGACTTAGTGGTTTTTATAAACCTCTTCTTTCACCTCTGTCAGAGGAGCCTTCTGACACTGTAGGAAGTGTGATTCCTATTGTAAATGTGAATTCACCTGATGTTTTGGAATTCTCAGGCTTTCGCTTACAGAAAGAGTACCCATGTAGTTTTGTTTCAACATTCAGTTTGAATTCATTTGATATACAAAACATTTTGCATAAAAATTGTTTTTTTATTTCCAGCAATGCGTTGTTGGGTAATAAATTGGGTGATAAGCCTATTATGGTTTTTAAAAGAAGGAAAAATATCAAAGATTTTTTACAAAGTAGTCTACCTGTTGTTGACAATTCTAAGACAAAGGGGTTTTTTGCTTGTGGGGTATGCAATTTCTGTAATTACATCAAAACAGGTAGTACCTTCCATATAACAGGTAGGAAATATATGATAGACCATAGGATTAAATGTGATACTAGGTCAGTCATTTATTTGTCATCTTGCACATGTTGCACCGCCTTCTACGTCGGTAAGACGGATAGAAGGCTTAAGGACAGGATTTATCGACACCTGTATGCGATCAGAAATAAGATGTGTGAAAATGCATTAGCTAAACATGTTGATTCTTGTCCTGGCCATTCTTTTGTCTTCATGGGTATTGACCACCTACTTACCTCTGTTAGAGGGGGTCCCACGTCGATTTTATTGGAAACCCGTGAGCTTTTATGGCAACTCAAACTTGACGCCTTTAATGCACCGGGTATCAATGAAAGTTGCAATATAGCCCCCTTTTTGAAGCTAAAATCATATTTGAGATGAGGCTGATTGTAAACTTGTAGGTCAGTGTTTTAGAAGAGAAAGATCTTAAATACGATATGGCAAGGGGAAGTTTTGGTTTTGCCATGTATATGTATTATTAGTACATGTGTTTAAGCAAATGATTTTTTACTGCTTGTATTGCTTATTGCCTATGCTTAATGAAAAATTTTTCACATAAATGTAAATATTTTTATGGTACTTTATCATTTTTTATATACTGTTGATAGGCAGCTACTGGTCTGTTAGATGTGTATAATTTATTAATAATTTGAGTGTGGATAATTCCTTAGCGTTCTTAAGTATGAGTGCTTTTCTGCTTGTGCACTTATACATTATTTTATATGTAACTATCTTGTATTTACATATGATGTTTATGTTTTAGTCATTTTTAGAGTGTGAATTTATGTGTTTGAAGTGACTGTATTTTATTGTTAGGCTGGTCGCTAACTTTAACTTGAGCTAGCTCACTCTGTTAGTATCGAGTGTGTCTTTTTAAGATATTTGTGATGGGAAATGCTCAGCCTATTATGGCTTGTAGTATTTAAAGAGGGCGGATTTCGTGCACTTTTTTACCTCTGAGGAAGCTACCTACATAGAGTAGCGAAAACGCTGTGTTGATTGTACTATTTTAATAAAATTGCGTTAAGGTTCCTGTACGTGCGGACTTTTTGTCACTCTGGAATTTTGAGGTTTTTCGTAGATGTGGGTATAGGATTTACTGAGAAAGGTAGGAGCTGAGAAGAGACTGTGTTAGAGAGAGGAGGAGATGGGGAAGATGTGGCAAGAGATGCAGAAGAGGAGGGTGAAGTATTGTTTGAGAAGAAGGGAGGAGAAGGATTTACTGAGAAGGGAAGGGACTGAGAGGTGAGTGTGTTTGAGAGTGGAAGAGATGGTGAAGATGTGACAGGAGATGAGGAGATGGTGGGTGAAGTGTTGTTGGAGAGGGATGCTGGAGAAGTGGAGGGTGTAGTGTTATGGAAGGATGAGGTTAGTTTAGAGACAGAGTCAATGAAAAAGGAGTTAAATTGTGTGGCAAGATCGATGTCTAGTGCATTTGGGTCAGGGCTGGGGATTTTTGTTTTGCCGGGATTGATGAGGGTTGAGATGCCTTTCCAGAATTTTTGTGGGTTAGTTTTATGGTTGTTTTGGAGCAGGGAGAAATAATTCTGTTGATCTATAGTAATAAGCTTTTTAACTTTGTTATGAAGTGTTTTATATTCCATAAGGGTGAAGGGTGATTTGTTTTTCTGGTGAAGTGCCCAGGCTTTATCTCTAAGCTGCATGATACCTAGTGTGTTTTTAATTAGCCAAGGGGCAGTTTTGCTTTTTATTCTTTTTGATTTTATGGGGGCATGGCAATCTAAAAGGTTTAAGAAAGTTGAGTTGAAGTAGGCAACTGCATTTTCCAAGGGTAGAGTTTTTAGAGGGTTCCAGTTAATTAACTTTAGGGAGTTGGAGAAGGTATCTGGTTTGAAGTGTTTTAGGTTGTGAGTAGTGATATAGTTGTGTGTTAGATGTATGGAAGAAGAAAGTCGGAGAGTGAAAGTGGGGAGGTGGTCACTGAGGGAATTGGGAAGAGTGCCACTGTTAGAGAAATTATGTGGGTGGGAGACTAAGATCCAATCTAGGGTACTGCCATTAGAGAGGTTTTTAGAGGGTCTGATTATGGAGTTGATTAGTTGAGAGAAATTATAGAGATTTATATTTAGAGGCTTAGTGGGAGATTGAATGGAGGACCAATTAATATTCATGTCACCCAAGATTATTGTTTCATTGTTAATGTTGGTTGAAAGCCATAAGAGGATGTTTTCAAGTGCTGAAATGTTGTCACCAGGGGGGGGGGGTGTGTAAAGAGAGGCTATGCATATGTGTTTGTGTCTATTTACTTGAAGTGAAGTTAGGAGTAATTCTGCATTAGCGAAGTGGGGAGTAGGTTTGTTGTAGATAGTAACTGATAAGGAGGATGAGTACAGGAGAGCTACTCCTCCCCTTTTTTGTGGGTTCTATCTTTTCTGATGATGGAATAGTTGGGAGGTGCAATTTCGGAATCATTTATGTGTGGTTTTAACCAAGTTTCAGAGATAGACAGGATGTCAGGTTTGTTGTGGACAAGCCAGGCATGCAGGTTGGGTATTTTATTGGCTATGCTTTGGGCATTTATAGAAGCTAGTAGGATGGATTTAGGTGTAGAGGGGGAGGTGTGGGGGCCTGGGTTGGGGTGTATATCTCCTGATAGCAGAATGGTAGGTAGATGTTGGATAAGGCTAGAGAGGTAAGTGGACTGCTTACAGTCTGAGTTGAGCTTTGCTAGAATTGTGTGGGTTGTGATGGTTAGTGAGGGTATAGATTGGCTGAATGGAGTAATAAGCTTATAGGGAAAAAGTAGAAAGTTATTTATAGAATATAGGCTGGAGGATATAGGGATAGGTGAGCCTGAGAGTGGTGAGATAAGATGGTTGGTTGGGTGAAATGATGGTGAGTGGTTCGTGAAAGTGGGATGGGTAAGGTAGTGGATGTAGGATATGTTAAGAAGTAATAGTAGCTGGATAGAGAAGGATATAGATATTGAAGACATGGTGAGGCTTGAGGTGGTAAGAGTGGGTGTGTGGTGGTTGACTCAGGATGCAGGAGTCAGTAGAATGGAGAATTATTGGAGGGATGGTAGGGGTGGAGAAGATTGGTAAGAAGGAAGTAGGTGTGGTTATATGTGTATAAATGTAGAGGTTCTAGGGGTGGGTGGGAATTGGGGGCAGGAAGAGGAGCAAAGCAGGCACAACAGAAACCCCAGTCGAGGTGAGCAGAGAAAAAAGTATCAGCTGGAGCAGTTAAGAACTGCACTGAGTAACTGAGACAGCAGTCACCTAGGGAAGAATGGACAGAATTCCTGTTTAAAAGAGAAAAAGGAGGGGAAAAACTGAATTCTACTGCCACCTACAGGCAGGAGTACAGGATCACAGTCAAGAGGAAGTGGAGGAGGTATAGTCCCTGTTAGTGTTCATGCTGTTGGGGCATATATTACAGTAGCAAGCCACAGTGCAACAGGCTATAATAGCACAAAGGAGCAGTACACTAAAAGCCCGCAGGAGCTTACATTTAATTTTTGAAGTACCAAAAATAAAACACACTTGTCCTCTGGGGAAAACGTGATCCAGCAAGAGGTGTCAGAGACTCAAAGGGTTCCTTCAATATCAGGACGGGAAGGGTGTTGAAGCCGAGCAAGCTAGAAGAGAGCAAAAAAAATGGAATGAGATCAAGGATTTTTATGTCTATGTGCATTTGTCAAAATAGGGGAGTGAGGTGGGTATGGAGGGAGAGCGTGGGTGAATAGAGGAAGAGGACTTGAGAGTGGATGTCTGAGTAGTGCATTTAATGGGTAGAAGAGAGTTAGAGGGATAGTGAATACAGTGTACAGAGTATTAGATCAAAGCAGCACATCAGAAAAACACGTAAAACAGGCTTTCAGTGTATACCAAATAATGTAACAAAAAAGGTAGCTGACACAATACACATTACAGAGTGCAGCAGAGGAGAAATGCCAAGAGATGCGTGAGAGATGGCTGGTGTACTGCAACTAAGGCAAACCACCTTAGCCACAGGCAATTGTGTGTGTGTCTGTTGGTGGTCTGCAGCTAAGACAGAGAGCATTTTACAGCAAGCAATACACTCATAATGTGTCTAAAACCTAGGAGTGATGTGCAGTTCACTCAGAAGGAGTATTTCAGCACTAATTGCTTAGCATAAAATATGCATTTCATGGTGTGATATACAGGCATAAGACAGTGCAGGAGCAAGTAAAGCACCGTATTGGCGCACACTCTACACAAGTTACTTGAGAATACAGTATGAAATAAGCACAGCAAACAGGACAAAAGGACAGGAGACAAGTAAAACGTCTTAGCAGTGCACACTCTAGCCAATTTCCTCATTATTCAATATAAAGATGTAAGCTTGAACACACTTATAAAATATGATAAAACGTCATACCAGCGCACACTATAAACAATTTCCTTAGTATTCAGTATAAATGACCTATATTCTCTTATACCTCAAGCTACTTGTATCCAATACGCAGATGATTCCACGTTAATATGCTCTACCACCTCACCATCTGTCCTACAGTCCATAACCCAAAATGTGTTTAACACAGTCAAGAAATGGCTTCTACATTGATACCTCATTCTGAATCCCAAAAAAACAAAACTGTTACTACTTACTACCACCCGTAGGGCCTCCCCACTTAATTTTACTGTCACATCTAGCAGTGGCACTATTATATCTCTGATTGTACTACTAAACTTCTTGGAGTTCTAATTGACAACAACCTTACATTTGGTTCCCATATTAACAGTATTATAAAAACAGTCAACAAAAAATTAGGATCCCTATACAGGATTAAATACTTTTTGAGTCCACTAGCCAGGACCACCATTGCCTGTACCCACTTAATCTCTACCCTTCTCTATGCCTCGCCTATATATACAAAACTATGTAAAAACAACATCAACTAACTAGCAATCTCTTACAACAATATTGCCAGATTTGCAACTGGGTCTGCCTTCAGAGCCCATCATTGTGATAATCTTAAACAGCTAGGATGGCTAGAACTGCCAAATATAATACTATTTAACCAGTTAACAGTTTCCTACAAGATCCTGTACCAATCTACTAACACACCAATACTTACTAACCTAATCACTCCCTATAACAACCTCAAGACCCTACGCTCATCAAATCATTGCAAGCGAATGTGTATAGCAATTCTGTGTAAGTCAAAGCACCAATGGTCCGTGGATTTGCTCAAAATGCTGCAAAGACCAACAGGACTACACAGATAGCACTGATTCTGTACAACATTTCTCCACAAAGGCCAACATAATGTAAGGATACTTAAACAGAAATGGGGACATAAAATGTTGCATAGACATGTTACAGTGAAACAGAAACATACCTGGCATTCCCTTTGAGGAAGACCAAAGGCATACATAATGGAGAGACAATGGCCCATAAAAAATGTACAGATGTATAACATTGTATTTTCACACCTAGAAAGTTGATAGACTAAATAGGTTGCACATTAGCATGAACTGTCTGAATAGCATATACATACACCTGGATTCGAACCCAGTACCATCTAGCCCCGAAAAGGAATAGATCAAAGCATTAATAAATGGTGCCACAGAGTCAAACTGTTGTAGCTTACCAAGGATTTCCCTTTGTAATCCCCCATGCTTGCTCCCCATATCACCACTGTCCTCATACCTCTTATCTCTCAGAGCAAGAAATCTGGACAAAGCCATGAATAAAAGTGGAACAAAGGCCCAAAAATAGGGATTTTTTTAAAATAATGCTCGTGTAAACCTAGAAAGTTGATAGAATAACAGGTTTTGCATTAGCATGAATTATCTGAAGAGTATGAAGTCGGAAACTGAAATGTATGTCATTATTTTCTAACTTCAGTCTTTAATGATTTGACACTAATTTGCCAGAAAAACATGACTTTATGAAAAATGGACCAAAAATATGAGGCAGAAATTGGAACATTCTGCAAAAATCTGTACAGTTGAGCAGTATGACTGTCCTGTCTTCCCCATTTCTTTTTTATAAAGTATTATTGCACAATGTTGAATGACACCTGTATATAAATGTTTGTCAATGTATCATAGACACTTGCATACACCTGTATTAGAATGTAGTACTATCTGGCCACAACAACAAGGAATATATCAATGCATTAACATGTGCTGTCAGAGAGTCAGTTTTGCAGTACATGTATTTTATACAATCAATCCTAGCTGTCACAGTTTATCAGGGAATTCCTAGTGTTCTTCTCTCTACTTGCTCCCCATGTCACCACTGTTTTATGTTCCCCACTTATATCCTATAAATCATTATTGCTTGATGGTGCACATCAAACACCAATGCACAGCAATGCTGATACAAAAGCACTTAAACATATTAGATTCATCTGTATTTGGATCCAGTGCCATCTGGCCCCAAAAATGAATGTATCACTGCATTAAGTGCATTAATATCTTTTGCCACAGTCAGTTAAGTAGCAGGTGTATGCAACAGCAGCTATGTCTGCCAGTTGCTTTTCAGTCTTTAAAATACACTTGCTATTCAAATGAGTCTGTGGCATCACCTTTTAATGCATTGATTCATTCCTTTTTGGAGTCAGATGGTACTGAATTCCAATACAGGTGTATGTAACACTTTCAAATACTTTTACGTTTGCTCCTCTTAACATCACATAAACTTGGTGCTTGAAGGTGCACAATGCTGAGCACCATGTTTGTGCAATGGTAAGAATCATGCAACACTTTCCAACAGTGTGTGCATTCCCAGTAAATGCAATAACTGCAATTGGCAGGAAAACATCATTCTACATTGGTCTTCATCCATGGTAATCATGGCCGGCGTGCATGGTGAAGGACTGAGGTTCTGTGCTCAAAGATGGGGTGTCTAGTAGTCCAAAGTGTTTGTTGGACTCCTAGTGAAGGAACATGGGCTTAGGCTATTGCAGAGGGACTATTCCAGCTCAGAGTACAAGTCAGAGGCATGGGATATTCTCTCCCGGGCTGTGACAGGTGTTACTGGTATCCTCCACACTGGTGAGCAATGTTGACACCACTACAACGACCTCTGGAGGAGGAAGAGGTTGGATCTTAGAATGTTGGACTGGGGACACCCCACAGATTTGTAAGTATCACTTACAGAGACTACTTGTATGTGTTAAAAGCTGAATATAGTCAGAACTGGTATTCATAATGGTATTCTGTTCTGCTCTGTTTTTTCCACAGCTGCCACAGAGAGAGAACTGAATATGCGAACACATGGAGCTAGATTGGCCCGGATGAGAGAAGCAGGTGGTATGTATGCATCAGAATAGTAGTTATTGTAGCATTAAAAGGTAAAGACAGTTTATTTTTACTATTTTATACAGTTGTATCAAATTGAACATGAATATCTCAACTGTAAAAGCAAATATGCATGCATTAGACTGTAGCACAAAGCAACAGTTCCATATTCTGAAATAAAAGTGAGCATGCATCTCTCAACTGTAAAAGGAAACTATACATGCATTAGTCTGTAGGCCAAACAACAGTACAGTTTTAGAGAGAAGTTAGAAGTTGTATGTTCAAAAACCACACTTCTCAATTACAATACTCTTAAGTTTTCATCAATATTACAATGTAACTTCAAATCTCTATACCAGTGGCACAAATGGCCTGCTGTAAACTGTAATCAGTATAACTGGAACATGCCTATGTGCAATACATGCACCATCAAGGATTTCTGGCTGCAATCTGTACTATATTGTGCCTCTGTTATGAACTGGGTAGTCTTAAAAGTAATGAAGAAATTTATTAAGCATTTATAGTGTTAAAAATAAAGGTAACAGAATAGAGTCAAACAATTGAATTAATTCAGTGTATGTCCCATAATGAAGTTATTAATGTTATCCCTTGTCTTTTCTCTCCCCAGCACTTATCTTCTCATCTGGGATGCAATTTGGCAGCACCCCTTCTGCTGTCCCTGCATTACGTGGCCCCTCAGGAAGTTCTGCCCCACAGGATAGGCCAGTAGTTCCCTCTGGGAGCAGTGGCAGAGGTGGTGATTTTATCACCCATGATGAGCAACCAGGGTTAGTGTGTAGGATTGTATGCCACATGCACACCTATGCTGGATGGAGCACCTGCTCTCCATCATTGTACAGAATACCAGGAGGAGACACCGACATCAGGTACTGCAGCCATCAGCGCAGTGAGGTGATAGTGGTGACAGTCCAGTGGATGAGGACTAGATTCTCATTGTCACCCAGCCTGATGACCATGGGTTTCGGATGTCCCCACCCTCACCCCAACCATGATGTCATCAACCTCTTATGTTCTTCACCATCCCTGTGTCTTGTCTTGTATGTCTTAACTGCAATTGGTTTCCCACCAACTGCAGTTATCATGCTTACTGGGAGTCAGTGCACTGTTTAAAAATGTTCTGCAATGCTTACCATCACGCAAACATGGGGCTCAACAGTACATAATGGTAAGCAGAGCGCAACACTGGAAGCAATGCCATTCCAGGATTAAAGCATGTACAGGCCTTTGTGTATGTGTTAGGCAAAAGTGAAGGCCATGCAAGTCCACATAGCAGGAATACATTGACAGGAATAGAGCACACAGTATATTTTCTATTTTTGGCTGTCTGCTTCCTGGGTGGTCTGGGTTCTCCTGTTCTAGTGTGTGCGCTATGTGGTGCATCACACAAAGAGTGAAAAAAAAAGAAATTTAAATGAAGAAAACTAAGGAAAGGGAAAAGAAAATGTTGTGCAGTCATACAGTCCTAAGGTCTGAATATCATGACATGACCTGTGATGTGCACCATACGTTTGGACTGGAAAATCCTGTAAGAGACTTGTTAGAAAGTAATTATACACAGTTTCGTACTTCACAAACCTCACAAGACCATTCACTACAAAGTTTTGACATTTGATGCTATCAGCTGTCGAACTTTCCAAGGTCAATATAAGTTAAATGTACAATGCCCAGTTAAACACCATGATTACAAATATATTAAGCAATAAGTTAGCTAGGCACCCTGAGCATTAGACACTGATTTTGTATCCTTGAATCAGAAAGTTAGAACACAGGGATTTGGCACAGTTCTCAGCACTTGCACAGGGTGTTGTGAGGGTGGCCAGGAAACCTAGGCTGACACAAAAGGTTGTTGAGTGTGTGTGAGTTAGAAGGAGAAGAAGGCAGACATTTGGACAAAACAACAAATGGGCAGTGAGACAAAATAAGTAACCGTTGTTTATGTGTCTGTAGGGGTTCTACAGGTGAAATTGGTGTGTGAGTGTGTGCATGAGCACAGCCAAGCTGAGTGCTAGCTCTACATCTTGGTATGTTGGACAGATGTGGGCCATGCATGGTAGAGGTGGCAATTCATCGTTGTCATCCATGACCATGAGAGCTGGCTCTGCCAGGAGTTCAACTAGCACACTGAAGTCCAGGACCATGGTCAGATGCTGTGCTGCTACCTGAACATGACTGCTGTCTGCTAGATGAGCTCCATTCACGGGAATGGACAAGACCATGACCCCATGGTCTGCCATGTCTGTGTGTGAACAGCACACTTACTGATGGAAAAGTGGAAGTACTGCCACTATAGGACCATGATCATGCATGGCCACATTGGCTGAGAGCAGATGATGTGGCTGACCTACTCTCACAAGGATACCATTCCCCTCCCAGCAGACATTCCATCAAAGACACTGCTCGTTCCATGACAGACACCCTTCAGTCAATCACAGACACCCATCATTTCAACGTGGCGTTCGTCTGATCCAGTGAATCGGCAACATGATTGAGGCAGTCATGCATGTCAGACTTTGCCACATCTACAACTCTGATCTTTTATCTGGAACACCTATGGGAACATGCCTGGGCATCCCTGACCACCCTAAACCTATGTTAAGTGGCAAGGGAGGTGACACCTGCACCAGGTGATGGAGGGACACCAGGCTCCCTCCAAGCACTCCCATCAATCCTCACGAGTGGCACCTCACCCACACTTTGGCTATAACCACACTCAACAGGCACTGAAGCTGCAGTAGCCACATTGCCCTGATCAGTGTCCTTGCCCTCCACCAGTCCTATATCTGAGGGGTCAGTGGACTCGGTAGGCATAGGCCTACTGGCTGTGTCCAGTGTAAATGCAGGGGATGGCTCTATGTCAACCTCTTTATGACAGTCAACCTCTGCACCCCCTTGAGTGTGCCTCAGATTGGCTGCCATCATCATCAGTGTCTGCTGATACACTGACATCAGGTGGCACAGGGCCCACAGTTCCACTGTCAGAATCACCTGTGATAAAAAACAAGAAACACAGGAATACAAAGTAACACTGCTGTCACTATTACAGACAGTCCAGCAATACACACAACATGCCTGAGATCAACATCACACACTACAGTATTTGTTTAAATCGATCAGCAGCAATGAAGAGTTACCGAATAGCTGGGTAACTACAGCAGAGCTAGTAAGGGAGATGGCTAGAAAGGTGCTTGGTGTGACATCTGGAAAGAGGAAGGAGAACAAGGAGACCTGGAGGTGGAATGAGGAAGTACAGGAGAGCATACAGAGAAAGAGGTTGGCGAAGAAGAAGTGGGATTGTCAAAGAGATGAAGAAAGTAGACAAGAGTATAAGGAGATGAGATGCATGGCAAAGAGAGAGGTGGCGAAGGCTAAGGATAAGGCGTATGATGAGTTGTATAAAAGGTTGGACACTAAGGAGGGAGAAAAGGACCTGTACCTATTGGCTAGACAGAGGGACCAAGCTAGTAAAGATGTGCAGCAGGTAAGGGTGATAAAGGATAGTGAGGGAAACTTACTCACAAGTGAGGAGAGTGTGTTGAGCAGATGGAAAGTGTACTTTGAGGGGCTGATGAATGAAGAGAATGAGAGGGAGAGAAGGTTGGATGATGTGCAGATAGTGAATCATGAAGTGTGGTGGATTAGCAAGGAGGAAGTAAGGATAGCTATGAAGAGGATGAAGAACGGAAAGGCTGTTGGTCCAGATGACATACCTGTGGAAGCATGGAGGTGTTTAGGTGAAATGGCAGTGGAGTGTTTAACTAGATTGTTTAATGAAATCTTGGAAAGTGAGAGGATGCCTGAGGAATGGAGAAAAAGTGTTTTGGTACCGATTTTTAAGAATAAGGATGATGTGCAGAGCTGTAGTAACTACAGAGGGATTAAATTGATCAGTCACAGCATGCAGCTATGGGAAAGAGTAGTGGAAGCTAGGTTAAGAAGGGAGGTGATGATTAGTGATCAGCAGTATGGTTTCATACCAGGAAAGAGCACTACAGATGCGATGTTTGCTTTGAGAGTGTTGATGGAGAAGTACAGAGAATGTTAGAAGGAGTTGCATTGTGTCTTTGTGGATTTAGAGAAAGCATATGACAGAGTGCCCAGAGAGGAGATGTGGTATTGTATGAGGAAGTCGGGAGTGTCAGAGAAGTATGTAAGAGTGGTACAGGACATGTACGAGGGTAGTGTGACAGCAGTGAGGTCTGCGGTGGGAGTGACGGATGCGTTTAAGGTGGAGGTGGGATTACATCAAGGTTCAGCTCTGAACCCTTTCTTATTTGTAATGGTGATGGACAGGTTGACAGACGAGATCAGACAGGAGTCCTCGTGGACTATGATGTTTGCAGATGACATTGTGATCTGTAGTGAGAGTAGGGAACAGGTGGAGGAGACCCTGGAGAGGTGGAGATATGCTCTAGAGAGAAGAGGAATGAAGGTCAGCAGGACTAAGACAGAATATATGTGTGTGAATGAGAGGGAGGATAGAGGAATGGTGAGGATGCAGGGAGTAGAGGTGGCGAAGGTGGATGAGTTTAAATACTTGGGATCAACAGTTCAGAGTAATGGTGAGTATGGAAGAGAGGTGAAGAAGAGAGTACAGGCAGGATGGAGTGGGTGGAGAAGAGTGTCAGGAGTGATTTGTGGCAGACGAGTACCAGTAAGAGTGAAAGGGTAGGTCTACAAGAGGTTAGTGAGACCAGCTATGTTATATGGGTTGGAGACAGTGGCATTGCCAAAAAGGCAGGAGTCAGAGCTTGATGTGGCAGAGATGAAGATGTTAAGATTTGCACTGGGTGTGACGAGGATGGACAGGATTAGGAATAAGTATATTAGAGGGTCAGCCCAGGTTGGAAGGTTTGGAGACCAAGCCAGAGAGGCAAGATTATGTTGGTTTGGTTATGTGTTGAGGAGGGATGCAGAGTATATTGGGAAAAAGATGCTAAGGATGAAGCTGCCAGGTAACAGGAAAAGAGGAAGGCCTAAGATAAGGTTTATGGATGTGGTGAGAGAAGACATGCAGGTGGTTGGTGTGACAGAGCAAGATACAGAGGACAGGAAGAAATGAAAATAATTGATCTGCTGTGGTGACTCCTGATGGGAGCAGCCAAAAGAAGAAGAAGTAGTGACATAAAAATATTTGGCTTACCAACTGCAAAAGGCAAGCTTTACTGGAGGCCTGATGGTCCTAAAATAAGTTAAGCAAGAGGTAATGGCAACACCCTTACAATCAACAGTAACACAGGGGGTAATACATTTGCCCCTTTATAGCTGCAGTAAATGATCATTTAAACAAGAGCGTGGCTGACAACTCCAAGCTAAGCTCATAACTGTAGCAAACTTTAATCGCCCCAAGCAAATAACTATACATGACACAAAATTAACTTATTAATTTTAATTCTTTAACTATACAACAGTATTCATCTGTTCATATAACAAGTCTTTCCTGTTAGCTGCTCCTGGGATCTGGTTGGTATATCTGAAATGCTGGTTTCCACATCCAGCACATGTTGGACTACAGTCTCCTGGGAGCTTTCTGTATCCCTTATGTTAGATAGGAACTGTTCATTGGGGGCAAGTGGTGGTTCCCTAGCAGGCCCTCCACTTGTAACCAATAGATCATGGCCTATTGCAGCTGCTTGTGTTCTTGCACAAGTTATCATGTCCGTGGCTCTGTGGCACACCTGCTCACATGTCCTTGTCCTTCCATGGCCACCCACCACCCACGGCATTGACATTAGCAACGATTTGCTGACATATTAGCAGCCTATGGCCCATATCTCACCTTCTCCTTTGAAGGAGAAAGGCACCATGTTCCCAAAAACCATCGGTGATTGTTTGGTTATTGCCATCGGTAAAGGGTTGTTGGCATGAATTCAACCATCTCACTAGCATTATTGTAGGTGCCCTAAAAGAAAACAGACATACAATACACATAAGCATCACATAACTGCAAAACAAGTGTTTACAGATACAACGTAAAAGGTATCCAGTCAGTATTACCCATGGGAGAAGCATTAAACAGTCTAGAGATGTGAAATACTAACAACAGGCAGGATTTAGACAAGGAGAGTAACAAGAGCAATATGTCCTTGTTAGTGCCATAAGAGTAACTCACCTTAGCCCCCACCCCCACAAAAGAGCGGGAAAATTACCCTTTTGGTTAACAAAACATCTTTGAAATGCTAAAAGTGCTATTAAAAGACCTGTCCCTGAAACATTTCTACATATTTCTCACACAGCATCCCTTTCCATGTATTTTCATGTCTTGCCAATCACGTCTACCTCTGAAATGGCTTGACAAACATTGCCATGCTATCAGTGCACTTCTAAGTAATACATACAGATAGTGTAAAAGCCTGTGCTTCACATTATTGTTAAATACATTCCAGCATATGCAGTATGTAGATGATAAAATGGAGACATACCTTCTGAGATTCAGTACTCCTTTGTATAGATATCCTGAAGAAAATGCGTTCTGTCACTGTTACAAACATACATAACTCTCTTCAACATTAATTTTCCTAGCTACAGGGTTGCCTTTTACATGCTGTAGATTATTAATGGATTGCAGCTGTGAGTGATTACTGTTTCTGAGGAGGAAATCACAACAGCACTGCAGGCTGCTTTACTTCCACTGGTGTATCAGCTTAGATCTAGAAAGTGTCCCAGTAGCGACCACAGGCCTTTCACATAAATATAATACAGAGGCTAAAAACCATGCCATGATGTATGTGGATATATTAAAAGCCATGTCACTGTAATCTGTCTGATATAGGATGACTTCATGTCTGCCTTGTCTCCAGCCCACTGTATGACCATGCCCTGGTGGTATTACTACATATCCAAAACTATCATACAGCTGATGACATCAGCAGAGTCTGTTGAGGCCAGAATAAATGTCCCACATGCTAGTGTTAAGTGCTGTTGGCAATGTCAATCAACAGCTCACAGACACACACACACACACACACACACACACACACACACACACACACGCACATGCACATGCACACACACACACACACACACACACACACACACACACACACACACACACACACACACACACACACACACACACACATATACACACACACACACACACAGTTGATGGCAGTGAGAATAGTGCCACAGCTCAACTCTGACTTGGTGTGTGTAGGACAGCACATTATAGCTGATGACATCAGCAGTGTCTGTTAATGACAGGATAAGCTTCCCATATGCTGGTGTAAAATGCTCTCAATAATGTCAAGCAACAGCTCACAGACACACACACACACACACACTTGACTGCAGTAAGAATAGGACCCTACCTAAGTACACAGACTACAAAACACAGTACTTAACACAAGCTCCATGACACAAGTCTGATTTATACAGGAGTGCAGGTGAACTTATAGTAGATGACATCAGCAGGCCATGTGAGAGACAGCAGATTGGGAGGGCTGCGTGAAATGGATGTGCAGGCTTATACAAGTATCAAAATACTGGCAATCCATGCCACTGGAGAAGTAACTGCAGGATACTATGGTCTACTCTGATATCTAGATACACACAGTTGACTACTGTGAGAACAGAACCCTTACCTAAGTGCACAGACTATAGAACACAGCACTTAATGCAAGTGGCCTGACACAAGTCTGATTTATACAAGAGTACAGGTGAAATTATAGTAGATGACATAGACAGGCCATGTGGGGAACAACAGCTTGGGAGGCCTGCATAAATGCATTGCTTCAAAGCATTATATGAAGGTACTAGCTTAATAGCACTAAGCCATTTAGAAGCCTATCTGTATAACTACACGTGTATCCTTATTCCGTATAGTTGGATATTTGAGTTTACTAGAGTGAGGTTGTGAGCACCACCAAATGGCCCTGTCCATGAAGGAGCACACAACATTAGATATTACATTTTGCAGTGTGGTTGATGTATGTGAGGAAAAAGTACTGAGAACCCAGTGTTGTAGTGCTTGGTGGGGTGGGGGTGCCAACACATGGTTGCATTGTAAATATATGACATATAGTTTGATAGGACTCTTAGTTTGCAATTTTTCCACATGTAATTTTATGTCATACAAAGGAAATGGACAATAAACACCAATAATAAAGCATCATATACATAGTTGCACAGCACAGTGAGCAGCGGGTTTGTACAATGGTTAACAAAGTGTACACACATCTGAGATACACTTGTTTGCACATAGGTAAGCAGTGTACAACATCTGATAGTCAGTACTGAGTATCTAACATATACCTTCTTGTTATCAGCACTGCCTTTGCCTGATGGTAAGCAGAGTGCAAAAGTGGCAAGCAATGGAAGTTCAGGGTTATTGCATGTACAGGCAGCTGTGTATGTGTTGCTGGCAAAAGTGAAGGCCATGCCGGTCCAGATATCAGGAATACATTTATAGGACTATAGTACACAGTATATCTGCAGTCATATATTTGATCATAAATGTGATAACACATAAATTACTAAATCAATAAAAGTAATAACGTATGGAATAAGCTGTAATCGAACCCAGGACCATGTGTATAGCAGTCCTACACTTACATCCTGTTGCCACAAGAAGGTTAAGGAAACAGTTGTCTATGTTGCACTTCATTGCTGTAAACTGCAATGTCACATCAGTAAAACAAAGGTTGCACACACTGTACTAGAACTAAGTACCATCTGTACACCAGGTTGAGTTTATGCGATAGCCAAGAACATTAATTGAATGTATCCGGTTTCTGTTTCTGGCTGTCTGCTTCCTAGGTGGTCCATTTTTTCCTGTTTTCACAATGCCATGCTTTGCCCAAACCAGATAAGCACAGCTAAACCTGAAATGTTTTGTTCTCTGGTTCCACAGTTTTCTCTAGAAGGCACATCATGCAAAAAGTGTAATTAGAAACAGCATACCTGCTGCTTGCTCATTAGTTTGCTATTGCACCTCCATGCATCTCCATGTAAATAAGGTAAGTACAGGCAAAATTGGTATTACTTCCCTCCATTCCCATATCACACAAACACGGAGCTCAAAAAGTGAAGGAAAGGCTGCACACCCTATACTAGAACCCAGGGTCATCTGTACTCTAGCCCTACACATACATGTGCTGCCACAGGAATAGTTACCTGACAAGCATAGGGGAAACCTAACATTCACTCCTCCATTTGCCATGATTGCACTAAGCACTGCATCGCACAAGCAATGACCAAAATAATAAAAAAGTATTTAAAGCAGACAGAGATGACACATTTTGCAGTCAAATGAAGAAGTTGCATCTTAATGAAACAGAACTTGTGAATTGTGCACTGCTTACATGCATTTTCACCCTTCACACCCCTGTAAGTCTAACCTGACACACAACCCTGATGTCATCATTCACTCTTGTCATCCATTGAAAACAAATACTAAGGGAGTGCCTACTCGATGTGAACATCCCTACACAGCTCCAATTTATTGGGATTTGGTAATTCTAATGAGTGCAGACCTCATTTGCATATTCACCATGCTGACAGCCATGAATCTACATGATTGGCAACTGTGTAGCCAGGAAAACTGAAGGGGAGGTGAATGTTGAACACATAAGGTGGGGGTATTACTTTGCTGTATATCTTCACAGAGGAGTACTTGAGAAAATATGCCTAGATTTCATCAGCTACATACTGCATATGCTTACATACCACTATGAATAGTCTGTTTTGTGGGGTTTACACTTTTAAATGTCTGCATTAGTTACAAGTGTATTCTTCATTTGGGGGTGGGGGATCGAAGCTGCATTTATGTCATGGCACTTAAAAAGGATATATTGCTATTGTTACTCTCCTTTCATTGAAATCACCCTGTATAGAACTAGAATTATGTGTCTGCTGTCACATGTTAAAGTCAGTTCTGTACAAATCGAACAACTTTTTCTTGCTCTTCTGTCCATGTAGATTCTTTTCTATGGTTGTATTTGAAAACTTTTTGAATACACTGGGAACACCAGCATGGAGAATACACAGCTGCTTTAGAGCTTGTTGAATTGCTCCACCATGTTGGTTTGTTTAATTAGCATACAATTCAACTATTTATGGTGTAATTAGCATACCATGGTATTTACTTTGTTTGTGTTTGACTGAGCACTGCTACACTAAGTTTACTGACTCTAAAAATATTTGTGGCCATGTGAGCATCACGCCATAAATGTGTAGGTTTTATTGACCCCCCCCCCCACATTTTTTCCTGTGAAGAAAAGCTCTTTGAACTGAGATTTGTAGTTTACATTCCAGAAACACAACTCTGTGTGAGGGAGTCAAGAAAGGCTTCTGAATGTTCTGTTGGAATCACAGCTTGTGCAACAGATTTCTCACCCTAGAGAGAGAGAGATTCCTGACATTTTGGAAAAAAAAAGCTTTGTAAAGATAAGCAAGTCATCTAAATATGGAAAAATGTGGATACCCTGTAGCATGCAATGAATTATAACTGCAGCTAGACACTTTGTGAGCACTCTTGGTACAGTGAAAAGTCTAAAGGGCAAGGCATAGAACTGATAATGTAATGAAGAATTGGTGGAAACAAAGCAGTCTGTTTTGCAGGATGAGGAATGACCCCCCTGAAAGGAGGAATTTTCTCCCACTCCCATCTGTAACCCTGATGAATGAATTTTAGAACACATTTGTCTGAAACAATGTATTGCCAAAGAAAAAAATGGCGATTCAGACTTTCTGGAAGAGAAATAGGCCAGGGTGGGAGGGGGTCAGAAGCTCTCTTGAATAGTCATTCAGACTTGTTGGAGTGTCCTTGGTTTTGGGGGGTTTGAGACGTCTTTTTGGAACCTCCTTGCCACTTCGTAAATGCCTGTTTACCTGAACTTTGTTGCAACTGTTGATTCTGTTTTTTGCTGAAATTAGATGAGGAGAAGGAAAATCCCTTGGGCGATTTGGAAAGGAGAGCTGAAAAATCTTAGAGATTTCCTGGATCATCTTGCACTTTTCATCACATGTTTTGATCACCTCTGCAGCTCAGTGGCCAAACACCAAATCTCTATCCAAGAGAGAAGTTAAAAATCTCATTTTTAACTTAATCTGAAAAGTTCTGATTATGCAGTCAAGCAAACCTCCTTAAAACAGTGCCAGTGGTCATAGCCCTGGAAGAAGTATCAACGGAGTCATACACATACTGCAAATGATGAGTAGTGACCTGTGCGATAGAAGGAGCTAAGTTATTTAAAGCAGATTTTTCTTCACAAGAAGAAATCTTGCATAAAACATTCCTCATACATTCACAATATGTCAGAATAAACTTTAAAGTATGTACCTAACAATCTAAAATTCTGAAATTCAAAGTTACAGAAGTATTCACTTTTTCCCATACATATCAATAATTTTCCAATCCTTATTAAAAAGTGTAGGATTGGAATTAACTAAGTGCTTAGCAGTGGTGGAATCTACTAAGGCTATAGCTGCTGGGCAAAGTTGGGGAATAGTTTATAAAAATGTAAAAGACTGAGGAACTTTATACATCTTATCTGCCTTTTTAGGGATAGCTGGATGACGATCAGGAAAATTGCAGGCAGTAAGACACCCATACTCTAAACAGACAGAACAGGTGTAGGTTCTGGAAAATCAACCGTTTTGTAATAACTCATAGTATTTTATGAGGGAACCAAGAAACCTCAATGTTCTCTCACTGAAAACACCAGGATATACTAGCAATAGTCTCAGAGAAAGAAAAAAAATCTCACAGGCAGAATTAAGAAGAGAGTGCTCTTCTGACTATGAATCAGAAATCAGAGGAGAAAACCCTACATTTTTCCCTGCTTCTTCCTGTTCACATTAAGAATCTTGAATCTCTTCAGGAAAGGAAGCATCCCTCTATTTTACTGGAAACTACTCAACAAGAAGAATCACTAGAATGAATCAAACCCTGAACCGGTCTCAGTAAACTACTCCTATCCAACGAAAATCGAGGAATATTAGATACATGCTGGGTTTTCTATTTCTATTTGACAGGAACAATGGGGCCAACCATGTTACTAATGGCCATCATTGTTTCCCCATGGATGGACACGGCATTGTGACACAGCATGGAAACCTTCTCCCATGACCAACAAGAGTGGTTCTCCCTTGCTCAATAAGGGGACCTCAACTGCCACAGAAGATTTAGCTAACCCCTGGTCCCTGTAGGTGCTACACCAGAGGGATCTGGTGTAAAAGATGAGTGGTCTAAGATGCAACAAATGGCCACATCAGAGTCACCTACCTGTGGCAAAGGCAAATTTCTAGCCTCCTGTAGTGTAAAAGGCTGTTTGCTTAACTTTCTTTTTGTGGCTGGAAGAAGGGTCAACTGTGGAAGTCGCAGTCTGTTCCATGGTCAAGCTGAAAATGATGACTATCCTGGGGAAAACAAGAGACAATGCCAGTAAAACTATTAGTCCACAACATTTATATATTTATTTATTGACAGAAAAAAAACAAAGTAAAAATGACTTTCAAAAACTGTGACAGCTCCACAATCTTAAAATAAACACAATTTCTCTATAGGGAATAGTTAATCTGTTAGATAGCACTATGTTTTTTTAAACTGGCAGGCACAATGAGTGCACAGTTTGAAAGTATGTATACAGTCTTGTGACAATCCATTAAAACACAACATTCCTAGCTTTAAAATAACTTTCCTGAAGAAGAAAGTAATTAAACATCAATAAAAAATAAGAAAATGGAAGTTTTTTTTCTCCAAAGGGAACAGATCTACCCAGCTAAGGAAACACAAGCCAGCCATCAGTTCTCAAAACAAGTGTGTACTATTTGGCAGCAGCAAAGCTCTGAAGGACTTTGTGCCCAGACATGTCCTTTAGTCAGCCAAGCACAAACTGCTTGAAAGTTATGGTGCATGGAAGGTGCACTGAAGCTTTGGAAGCTGTTTGACTGTTATATCCTTGGCAGGATATGCTGGATATAGTTATGGCTACTGCAGCAATGATTAACATGAAGACATCACAGGTGTGCTCCCTATGAGTCTGGAATCTCTTCAGTGTCATGCTTGATAACAAGACATGACAAAGCTGAATCCTTTCTTCTTTTTTGTTACTCATGACTGAGCCTTTGTCAAGGGAACTGTTATAGACAGAGCATATCTAATGGAGGTACCATTGTGGTGAGTTCTGTGTCCTCATGTTTGCAGAACAATGCTTGCTGCTGACAAGGCATGTTGGAGTTATACAGCATTGCTGAAAGAGTAAGGTCATTTAAAGGTGTCTGGGCTCAAGGTCAATGTGCCAAAATCAAAAGTGCTCCAATTTAACCAGAGTGCTAGACAATCCCAGAATTCTTACTCCAGCATTTCTTCTTCATGACATTGGAACCCCCTAAAGTATTTAAGGATAAGGTTGACCCCATCTCTATTACAAAGCTTTAGCTAAGCTTAAGTCATTATGGGTTTCATTACTGTAGGCTTGTGTCTGGAGGACATAAGGGTTGTCAGTTTTAGAATGAATACCTTGCAGATATTCTTAGCCAAATATCTGTATATGGGCTCATAGGTTCATAGGAGATTACTAGGCTAGTAGCCCTAGAGGTTTTACAAGCCTAGCTGTGTTAATCCCAAGTATCCCCATTTGTTCTTTTTTGGATAGTTCCCAGAATGAATTTATGAACAGAGTGGGTTTGTGATGAACACCTGCTACCCCTGTCCATGAGGGACATGGGTTCCATCCCAGGAGTGAATTTGTGGTCTCCCATCCAATTATTTAAGTTGCGTTTGAACAGGATCAGTGAGGTGATCTGTTTTGCATGAATAGGGAGTCTATTCCAGAGAAACAGCAGTATCTGGGATACATATCTGTCTCACCAGTGTAATCTGTTAATGTCACAAGCTAGGTTGATATCCCTAGAGTGAGTGAATCTTGAGCCATTTGGCATGTGGATGTGCAGCATTTCCATTAGGGCAGGGTTGGAGATTGCCCTATAGGCCAGCCCCAAGTCACCTCTTAGCAGCCTATAAGATACAGTGTAAAATGACATGGCTTTCAGCCTGTCCATGTAGGTCATGGTTTGGAGTCCCTGTATTTTCTTAATGAGAAGCCTCTGAGGTCTCTCCAGCTGCAGCAGGTGTCTGGTGATTTACATGCAAAAGGGTGCGTTATACTCTATTAGTGATCTGATGAGGGTTGAGTACAGTGGAGTTGTAACAACCCTTGACCTGGATTCTGTTTTGCTAAAGGGAATAATAATGCTGTTTTTTGCATTTAGTTTTAGACAATGGCTTTGGCACCAATCATTTGTTTGTGTTGACATCATTGGGAGAGTCAATAATTGCTCCCAGTTTGCAATCATCAGTGAACTTGGTTAGGCAAAGGCCGTCTACTTTGGCCTGGACTGCTGAGAAATAAATGCAAAACAGTAAGGGACCCAGCACAGACCCCTGTGGTACTCCACTGGTGATATGTCTACTGGTGGGAGTTAGAGTTAAAAATTCTGACAGACTGTGTTCTGCCGGTGAGCCAGTTGGCTACCCATCTAGTAGCATAAGGGTTAATCACGGCCGACCTTAGGCATAGGCGAACTAGGCAACTGCCTAGGGTGCCGTACAGGCCGGCCGTGTAAAGGGTGCAATTTGCAAGTATTTATTTATTTATTCATGCAGCAGAACCATAGGGGGAGGGGCGAGCACACTTCCACTTTTATAGCTGCAGCCTGCAGGTTGGCCAGAAGGCTTCAACAATTAAATGACGAGTCTTTTTCTTTAAGGAGGAACATGCGTGTATCTCATACACGCACGTCAATGTAGATGTAAAGACGTTCTGCAGTCATGCGGACGTTAAACTAGTAGTAAAGTTAAGAGAGGGGGTTAAGTCTATGTGTGCGCGTGTGACGTTCATTTTAAAAAGAAGGTAAGTGTATGTGTGTGTGTGTCATTTAAACTGGGCTTCTGTATGTGAGGGAAATTGTATGTGCATGTACGTATGTGTATGTATGGAATTTAAATTAAGTCTTTCTGTTTGTATGAGAGGTAAAGTGCATGTGTTACTGTTTGAGAGAGTAGGTGTGTATATGAGAAAAAAGGTGCATGTCTGTGTTGCATGAGAGAGTTGGAGTGTGTGGAATTTAAACTAGTCTTTTTTGCTGTATGAAAGAAAGTGTGTTGCTTCGTGAGGGAGTAAATATGTGCGTGTGTTTATTGCTATGTGAGAGTAGCTGTGTGTGTGTGTGTGTGTGTGTGTGTGTGTGTGTGTGTGTGTGTGTGTGTGTGTGTGTGTGTGTGTGTGTGTGTGTGTGTGTGAGACTATCCAACAACGAGCTGGAACCCCATCCTGGGTTAGTTTCCTTGCTTGAACCACTGAGAAACACTTCATCTCCTCCATGACCCTGAATGGGATCTAGGGAGTTAAACGGATAATAAAGGAAAGAAGTTTCTCAACTTCTCTTATAATCATTGCAGCTACAGCAGTGAATTTAAACCTAGTAGCACTGACTGACAAAACAACTCTCATACCACTCGTGATTCAAGGATCAAGTTGCAAATGATTTTATTTTGAGTGATAAATATCCCCTAACCTTTATCACATTAAAAATATAGAGATATAGATCTACTTCATTGAGAACCCATTGCTTTTATGTAAGAATTATGGCTTGGAAAATATGTTATGGTGCAGGAACTGCATGCACCACTGTTGTGTTTTCTGTGTACCAGTTCTATTATGATAAGTTTAGTGCAGACCCTGCAGCAGTGCTGGATTTGACTCCCATTCCTCTTTGCTTGACAAATGTTACTATTATGTTACTCTGAATATTCTGCTACTTACAGCTGTGATGAAAAGACATTTCCTATAGTAGAGTAAACCTTTTATTGTATAATGAACTAGTGTAATCACTTGCTTTCCCTTGTAAAAGCATTACTGGTACACTGGGATTAGTAAATAAAACAGAATAAATAAAAAGTTTATCTTCAAGAAAGGAGTAGTGTACCTCAGTCAAATGTGCGTTCTCTAGATCATAGAATGATTAGACATTTTGCTGAGCCTTCCACACATGGTTTAGACTGTAGGAAACATAAAGTACCTCTAAAGGCATCAGCATCATCAATAGTTTATCTATCTAAATTACCTATTCCCAAAAAAAAAAAAAAAAACTTATAGTTGGCTTTGTGAAACCTCTTAGTTATGCTTGTCCAATGGATATCATGCACGTCACAGGATGTTGTCAGTCCAGCATAATGCAACTCTCAACATGTTCATTTGTTATGCATTAAGTAGAAACATGCATGCAAAGTCAAGCAGGAAACTAAAGATTTCATATTGCTACCTCAAACTAGATGGGAGCCCATTCATAAGGCTAACAATTAAAAGAAGCAAAGATATATGACCAAACATAAAATGTAAAAATATTCATAGGACCAAATGCAGAAACAACACATAAACATAAAAGTTTAAAACAAGTTGTAGACATTGCTTTGCATTCTAATTATGTTCTAAATGTAATGATGCAAGATCTGTAGTCTCTGTCAAGATCTACTTCACAAGCCCAAAATCCAAAATAACTGAAGGCAAATTTGCCAAGACGAAAAGAGCAAATTTTAATTTACCAAATGGTAAATTTTTAGCAGGGTAAGTAAACACTTGCCCAATAATTACTTAAAAACACAATGCAATGTATCAAACCCACCCAAGTGGGGGGTTTCGCATCCCACACACACACATATATATATATATATATATATATATATATATATATATATATATATATATATATATACACACACCAACATTTGGCCTTGTGAAGGTGATCCCTCTGTCCATGTGGGAGGACTGTATCCCCTTACACTTCTCACTTTTATATTTTAACTGCATGATTGCAGAATACCAAAAAAAAAAAAATTGATTTAATGCAAAAAAGGTTTTCCTTTCCTCAAAAGCCTTGCAATTAAAATGTAAAGTCAGCAGGAGGTGTGGGAGTTCAGTCCACAATATGGGTATGGGGGTACCGGGGGACTTGTTTCCCATACAATGCAAGAGTTCCATCTGCATAATCAGTGTTGATGTAATATCATATACAAATATTCTGTTGCAGTAGTCTATTTTCTGGCATCATGTTTGCTCTTGTTTACATTAATCATACCTTATAACACCTGTCCTTTCAGTCATCCCCTCTACCCCTTATATTCTCTCCTTGTAGAACCCAAACCATTTCAACTTAACTTTCCCTTTATTATTCCCCCTTAGTCTTCTGTAAAGTCCTTTAGTCCCCCTCTTAAGTTCACATTTATTCTTGATTAATTTTCACACAAATCCTGTTCTAGCAACTTTCAAAGTTAAAAAGTGCAATATTTAAAATCTATCCCTATTTTTCAGCCATTGCATCAACATTGTTAGGCTTTTTTGCACTAAGAGGTTGACAGGTATGCGTACCTCTCAATTGTCCAGATTTTTGCTTCATATTTTTGGCCTATTCCTCATAAAATGTGTGGTTTTCTGGCAAATCCCTGAGGATGTAAATAACTAAATGTCATACATTTGAGTTTCACCCTTCATTTCCTTCAGAAAATACATGCTACAACAAATTCTGTTATTGTAGCAACTTTCTAGGTCTATAAGAGCAATATTTATAATCTGCCCCTGTTTGGGGGCCTTTGTCCCCCCATAATTTTAGCCTTTGTTTAGATTTCTTGTGCCAAGGGGTTGAGAGGTATGGAAGCATGGTATATAGTGCCCTAGTTGCTGATTATTTGGTGCATTTTAAGGGGGGATTGGGGTTCTGCATTCCATAGTGTGACCTCCTTTGTTTAGTATACCTAGTAACTATGAACTTGTTGGTTTCTCAGTCATCCTCTATTGCAATATTACTAGCTTACCAATTTTTTTTAATGTAATGTAGGTAATTAATTCTTCAAGGGCAGCAGGCACTGAATTTGTAAATAAAATACTGAAATGTAAAGTTGTTTGCCAGTAACAGCCTCTTCATTAGTTACACATCTCTTTAATGTATAATTATTTGGATGAATTTTACTTCTGCAGATATTGTCCTTATTGACTGATAGTGGTAGGTTGTAATGACAAATGTTTGAGAGGCCTTTATGGTTAAAATATTCTGAAATGGGTAGTTGTGTCATTATTGGTTCATGCATTTTTTCATTGCTTACTGGAAAAATGTTCAAAACTACAAATTTAAAACACACTCCAACAAGTGTAAATGTTTCTATGTGCAACTAGCTGTTTTTGTTTATCAAATGGCACACTGTGTTGTAAAATCTGAAAGCATGTTAGTAGTATAATTCCCTTTGGTGCAGATGGCTGTGTATTCTACTCCCACGCCATGTAGAGGGAGTGCTGATATTGCATTGCCCATATAATTGTTTCTTATTTGGTGCATTATAAGGGGGATAGGGATTCTATACTCCTGAGTATGTCCTTTGTATGAGATGCCTAGTGACTATGAACTTGCTGGTTTGTTAGTCATTTCCTATTGCAATATTACCAACTTACCAATTTTTTAATGTAATATAGGCAATTAATTCTTCAAGGGCAGCAGGCCCTTAATTTGTAGATAAAACATTGATATATGAAGTTGTTTTGCCCGTAGCAACCTCTTTATTAGTTACAGATTTCTTTAATGTGGAATTCAGATGTTTTTACTTCTGCAGAGATTGTGTGTATGGAGTAATATTGGTGGATTGTAATGACAGAAGTCTTGAGTGGTCTTTTATGGCTGAAAATTTCTGAAAAAGGGTAGCTATTGGTTTATACATTTTGTTTCATTGCTTATTAAAAGAATGTTTAAAACTACAAATTTAAAACACTTTCTAACAAGTGGTGCTGTATTATGCAAGGAATATAATTCAAATCAATCAGGAAGGTGAATCAAAGAGCAAATACACATATGCATGGCCCTAAAAAATGTGTGCAAGTAGTCTGTTTTGAGAACAGCCCAAAGGTAAACTTAATTCTACACTGGCTATGAATGTGGGTTTTCATGCTGTTTCAATGAATGAATTTTTCCATTTCAATGAATGTAAGTTTCAAGGGCAGAGAAGATTACTGCTTATACTAAGTCTGTTTTTATTGCGAGACTGTATTGTTTAGCAAATGGCTACCTGTGTTTTGTGCTATTTTATTTTTATATCTGTAATGACTGTAGAAGCAAATAAGAGAAGGGTATACATGGTAAGTGGTGAGAAGTAACCAAATAATGGAACACAGGAATGGCTGAGGAGGGGGCTGCTGGTGGGGGGGGGGGGGTTGCTGCAGGAGGGGCTGCTCCGGGGGGGGGCAGTCTACTACCCTGTCTAGGGCCCTATTTGATCATGATCTGGCTCTGGTATTTAAAGTAGAAAATACTATGCAGAGGTAGTTGCAGTTAAAGATACCTTGTAATGTAGTTATTCTTCCTATGCATTTAAATAATTTAAGAAAATAACTGGAGTGGCTTTCTTGGGGAGTGACCCTGTGGGTGTGGTTCAAATAGGGGTGTTTCATGACTATGGTGTGGGTGGAGCTTAAGGGGCGCCAGAGCACTACTTCGCCTAGGGCACCATTTCGGCTAAGGCCTGCCCTGGGGTTAATCCCTATCTGGGAGAGTTTCTCAATGATGCCATAGTGGGGAATTGTGTCAAAAGTCTTGTAAATGTTGAGATAGACTGTGTGCACTATCTTACCTTCATCCATGGCTTTGGTGACATTCTCAAAGAAGTCTACCTGGTTTAATAAGCATGATCTACCCTTAACGGAGCCAAACTGGTTTGGGTCCAGCATTTGGAGGTTGCCTATGTCCTTGCTGATGAGGTCCATGATAATTCTGTCCATGGCCTTGCAGATGAGGCTGGTTAGTCTTATGAGTCTGTACTTCCCAGGATCAGTTGATGGCCCCCCCCTTTGTGAAGGAAGATTACTGTTGCTGTAGATGCAGAGGGCTGGTGTCAGGTATGCTTTGGGATATGGTAGTTGGGGATGGGGGGTGAGGTTTGTACTGAATCAGTCAGCTAGCAGGTTGGCAATATCTTCCAGTGTAGTATGAGTGATCCTATCTACAACCAGTTCAGCACATATCTGGGTATTCCCTTTCAGACTTCGGACATAGTTAAAGAATGCCTTCTGATTATTCTTGGCTAGGGATGCAATTTTAGTTTCATAATTTGCTTTAGAAGACTTTACAAGATTTCTGATGTTCCTGTTTATGCCTTGGAGTGAACTCTTCCTCTGCAGAGTGACATCTCTCTTGCTTTTGGACAACAATTTCTTCCTCTTGTTATATAATCTGTTTACACTTGAAGTCCACCACAGTGGCTTGGTTTTATAGGTGCACCTGGTTTTGATCCAGTCAGATGCAGCAGAGTTTATGCAGTTGCTTAAGTATCTGTACAGGGCATTTGCATACACTTCTGCACAGTGATCATTAGTGTCTGCAATTGTGGGTGGTATGAAGGTTTTTATGCCATCAGTTAATATGCTGTAGTTAGCTTTGGTGAAGTTTTTATCATTTTTGATCCTGTGAGGGTGTCAGTTCAGTAGTTACTTCAAACGAGACTGATTTGTGGTCTGATCTTACCAGGGATGGCATCACGCATGGGGAAGTACAGTAACCCCCATGTTGATGAGTACTATGTCCAGAGAATTAGGGGGTGCAGACTATCTGTTCCAGAGCATTTGTGTTAACAAAGTCCAGGAACCTCTGGGTGAGAGTGTTTTTGCTCATGTATGTCCCCCAGTCAATGGAGGGATAGCTGAAATCTACCATGACTTGGGCTGTATGGCAAGGGATTCCAGGAACTTGAGGTAGGTGGTCTGCTTATCCTGGTTCATGGTGGGGGATCTATCACTAGCAATGATGTGGTATGGTGCCATCCTAATAGCTAATTGGACATGGAGTAGTCTGAGAGAGTCATGCTGTTTGACCAATCTTGACGTGTATTTGGGTTTAATGAAGATGGATACACTTCCACCTTTGGTGCCTTCATGCTCATTTTGGGGTCTGAACATGTGGAAGGCATTGTAGTCTTGCATGGCCAGGGTGCTCTCAGTATCTTTGAACCATATCCTGTTGCTAACAAAGTCATGGAGTCTGGCTGGTGATTTTTTTGTTGGATGGAAAGAGACAGAAGGCAAATAAATTAGCACGAATGGCTTTGTACAGACAGTAACAGTCAGTTGGATACCCAGATTGAGAACTTATGCCAAAAAGTGTATTCTGCATCATTTTTTTCAGAATGTGCCTAACTCCAAGTAGCCTCTGGAAAAGAATGTCATGAAATGACTGAGTGGTTGATTCTCTCATTTTTTCATCACCTTGAATGCATACCTCAGAAGTAAGGGAATCCTACATATTGGAGATCATATAGTGGGTCCTATGGGCAGTGACAAAGCAGAAGCTGTGGATGTTATATATGGATATATAACAAGTCAGTGTAGCAGGGAAAATGACAAAGCCAGGGGACAGGTAGAAATTACAGATCTTTTCCTGACAAAGTTTGTACCTATTATGTATTAATGACTGTAAGTTTGAGAGAACAGTTAAAGCAAGATGTGCCTTGTGAAGGCTGCTATGGACAGGAAAATATAGAGACATAGGAACAGAGAAACAATACTAGGCAAGCAGTTGCAGGTTACAATAGGGTCGATCTGGATTGCCACCAGGACCAGAACTCAAGGGGGGCCCATTATGAGCCAATAAAGCATTTTTATTGTATTTTAAAAAGTTTTGTTTTGCTCAGCACTGCTATTTGATTTTATAAAGTCTAAGTGTGAACATAACAATTCTTAAGAAAACATATATTTATGCTTAGTTTTAACAAAGCTGTGACATGATATCTCATTTGCACTGTTTTATTCATGCATTTTACAGTTTGGAGCCTAAAGCTCCATTCGGCTCCATTCAGAAGTTTCTGATTTATAGGTTCATAGGTTCATACTAGGCTATCTGCCCTGGGGCATTTATAAGCCTAGCGTGAGTGTGTTTGGCTTTCGCCACCCTTTAATTTGAGTTTGCTGTGCCCTTTTTAAGGTTAGTTTACTGTGCCTCTGTCTAGTAATGACACAGATGTAATCCCCAGGGTAAACTTATGATCTCCCATCCACTCATCAAGATTCCTCTTGAAGAGAGCCAGTGAGGTGCTCTGCCTAACATGGACTGGGATTCTATTCCAGAGTGACGGGAGCCTCTGGGTTATGAATCTGTCCCTCCAGCATGTTCTATTTATTTCTGTGCTGAGGTTCAAGTCCCTCGAGTGCATGGTTCTACGGGATTTAAATTTTCTGAGGTGGAGCATGTCCATTAATTCTGGGTTGGACATAGCTTTGTATGTCAGGCATAGATCACCTCAAAGTAGGCGGTATGCAACTGAGTAGAGCTGGAGTTTTTTTAACTGGGCAGCATATGGGATCTGTTTGAGTCCCTTGATCCTCTTTATGAGATACTTTTGGGGTCTTTCTAGTTGCTGCAGGTGTCAGGTAAGGTACATCCCAAAAGGGGCATTGTATTCTATCATAGGTCTGATGAGGGATGAATAAAGGGGCACTATTACATCACTTGATCTGGATGTGAATCCTTTCATAATAAGGTGGGATATGTAGGTCTTTCTAACCACTTTGGCAATGTGGTTGTCAAAGGAGAGATTGCTATCAACTTGGGTCCCCAGGTCTCTAATTACTTCTTCAGTATTTAATGGGTTACCACCTATGTGGTAATTTGTGGGCACTTTCTTTTTGCCAAAGGGAATGACTATACACTTTTTGGCATTTAGCTTTAGGCCATGGCTCTGGCTAGTTATCTGTCTCTGTCAGACCTTTTTAGAGGATGTTTGTGCCAGCTGGAGAGTCAATTATGGCACCCAGTTTGCAGTCATCTGCGAACTTGGTCAGCCATAGTCCTCCCGTGTTGGCCTGTACCTCAGAGAAGTATATGCCGAACAAGAGAGGTTCCAGGACAGAGCCTTGTGGGACACCACTTGTAACTGGATTTGAGTCTGACATGGCTCAGGCAACTCTGACTCTGTGGGTTCTGTCTTTGAGCCAGTTAGCAACCCATCTTGTGACATAGGGGTTTATATCTAAGCTGGATAGCTTATCTATGATGCCCGAGTGGGGTATTGTGTCAAATGCATTTGCAAGGTCCAGATAGGCTGTGTGGACTACCTTCCCTTCGTCTATGGCCTTGGTGACTGTTTCGAAAAAGTTGACCAGGTTCAAGAGGCAGGATCTGCCCTTGACAAAACCGAATTGGGTAGGATCTAGTGTCTGTAGGTCCCCAATGTCTTTGTTTATGAGTTCCATGATGATCCTCTCCATGGCCTTGCAGATAAGGCTAGTCAGGCTTATGGGGTGATAGTTCCCAGGGTCCGTTGAAGCACCACCTTTGTGGAGTGGGACCACTGTTGCTATACACCATTCCTTGGGTACATATTCTGTAGTGAGGCTGAGATTGTACAGCAGTTTTACGTGAGGGTTTAGTTCTTCCTGGAGTTCATGTAGGACGCAACCCGGGACACCGTCTGGTCCCACTGAAGCAGTGTTTTTTGCTTTGGAGAGGGCGGCTTTCACCTGAGCATCTGAGATGTTAGGGAGGCTGCACCCTGCTGGGATAGATATTTACTCTTTTGGGGGGGAAGGGGGGGAGAAGTTTGCACTGAACCTGTCTGCCAGGATGTTGGCAATGTCTGTGGGTTCAGTGTATTTTTTTGTCATTTAGAATCAACTCTGAGCATATCTGGGAGTTGCATCCCAGGTTCCTAACATAGCTAAAGAAGGCCTTGTGATTGTCTTTAGTGTCATGTGCAATTTTTCTCTCGAAGCTGGCCTTGGAGGATTTTTTGAGAGATCGTAATTTTTTGCTAGTACTGATCAGAGATGCCTTCCCTTTTAGGGATTTTGCTCTATCATGTAGTAGCTTCCTCCTTCTGTTATACAACTTATTTATGGCTGGGTCCACCAGACTGGACGCCTGCCTTTGGACGATTGGGTCTTGGTTTTGTTTGGGATAGCATGATCCATGCATTCTTGGAGGTGTCCATAGAATGCGTTTATATAGCATTCTGTGGTTTGGGCCGTAGTTTCCTCTGGTCCGGGGGCCTTGAAGGATTCCACCTCGGTTTTGAGAAGTGTGAAGTTCGCTTTTGAGAAGTTTTTCACTGTGGTTTTCTGGGTTGGGGGTGGGGGTCGGGTTTTGAATATCCAGTGAAATTAATTTATGGTCTGGTTTTACCAATGAGGGGTATACTTCTGGTGTGGAGCATAGGGTTCCCATGTTGGTGATGATCAGGTCAAGTATGTTTTCCCCTCTTGTGGGCATTGTGACTAGTTGTTCCATGGCATTTGAGTTTATAAATTCCAGGAACATTTGGGCTAGGGTGTTGGGGCTTGAGTAATGCTCCCAGTCTATGTTTGGGTAGTTGACATCACCCAATATAATGGTGTTTGGAGAGATCTTCATGTTCTCCAATGTTTTCTGGAAGGCTGAGTGGGATTCCTGATTTTGAGATGGAGGTCTGTAGCATGCTATAAGCTGAAAGGCAGTTTTGCCCACTGTTAGTTGCATATGGATGGTTTCTGATGCTTCGTGCAATGCCACTAACCTGGAGGTGTGGGTATTCTTGATGAATATGGATACTCCCCCTCCCTTTGTGGTTCGGTCCGAGTTTTGGGGCCAAAAAACATGATATGAGGTATAACCTGGTAGTGCTGGGGTGCTCTCTGGAGCCTTGAACCAGGTTTCTGTCACTGCGCAGATATCAATGTTCTCCATACTGAGGAGAGCTTTGAGTGCGTGCATTTTGAGGTTTAGACTTCTGGCATTAAGCAGCATTACCCTTAGTTTCTTGATCTTTGTATTTTCTATGGAGGTGGGTTTGTCTTTTGAGCCTTGCCTAAAAAAGGCACTATGGGGGTGGCAAGAGCCTTTGCCAGTATCCGAAAGGCCAGGGGTGACAGGTGCAAGCCGTCCCTAGTGAAGCAACGTGGCTTGTTGAGCATGTCATCCCAGGCTGACAGGCACTGGATCCCCTTTGAATGGCACCAAAATTTTAGCCAATTGTTAAAATCGATCATTTTGTCTTTATACTGTGGCATCATTCTAGGTGAGGGTAAGATGCTGCTCAAGGTCAGGGTCATACCGGCCTGGGCTACATGATCGGAGAGCTCCTCTATGTCTCTTTTCATGTAGTCAAGGGAGGTACGTCTCAGTTCATTCACACCAGCATGTACTATGACAGAGTCATATTTTTACTTGCTTTGGAGTGACCTGAGTGCTTGCGTTATGTGGCAGATCCTAGCACCCGACAGGCAGCTCACTGTTACCTTCTCCTTGTTCAGCCTGGTGAGCGGGATGTCAGTGTGTCTGACTATAGAATCACCTATTACAAGTGTATCAGGTGTGTTTTTCAGCCTTAAGGGCTGTGACTGTTTGGCACACTTACTTTGTGAGCTATGTGTTGCACATGTTTTGCTGTGGGGTAGCGTTTGCTTGAATGTCTGCTTTGGAGGTCTCTGCTGCTTAGGTAGATTTTTATTTAGAGCCTCTGAGTATGTTTTTGTGTGTTTATGTGTTTGGTTTGCTGTTGTGGTAGGACTATGTGAGACTGGATTAGTGTTGTGTGAGGTTACCTTCTCCTCCAGACTGTTTACACCAGTTCTGAGGTGAGAGAGCTCAGCCTCCAGTTTGGCTATATGGTTGCATCTCTCACATATGTTTGAACCTGTTTGGAGGAGGAGAGGGTTGTCTGTGTACATGAGGCATTTGTAACATTGCCTCAAGATTCCCGGATTCACCAGCTGGACTGGAGAGGAGACCATTAACTGACCTTTGGACATGCTAGAGTAGTAAAGGATACTCTTTTATCACTTAAAAAAGGACCAATAGGGGACAAGGTAATTGTGAGAGTGTATGAGGATGTAGTGCTTTTAGTTTATTAGTGCAAGATTGTAAGATTGCTTGATTGGGCAAGTGCAGGGTCTTAAATTGAGAATAGGGTGTTTAAATTGAGAGATAGAGCAGTTCTAAGGGAAAAAGTGAAGAGCAGACTTTGTGGAGCTGGTAATAGTTTAAACCCATTTAAGCAGTGCTGCCTGATGCTGTGCTATGCTCACAATCATGCAAAGCCACGCAAAAGTGGATTTTTACGCAGGGAACTTCAAAGAGCTAGAAAAGGCCCAAAACGGCCAATTACTACAAGATTCTTGTGCTGAGGTCACTCCTTCAGGGACACATAGGCTGATCAAAGCTCCCCACTCCCACTGGTGAGCAAAGAAACTTCCTTCTATCCAAGTAAGGAAATGGGCAACACAGGAACTATCCAAGAGTCCAGAATACAGCAAAGCCTGTATAAGGGACTATTCTAGTTAAGGAAATGTGGGAAACAAGGATATTTTTTTTCAAGTAAACAGCAAGAAAATTACAGTAAATTCAATGCACAGGCTAGCGCACTTGAGTGGGCAGCCTCAACAGTTAATTTCAACAAACAAACTTTTAAATTAAGTGCAGGTAATGAAAAAACACAAAAACAAGCTTTTAACAGTAAATCAGCAGTGTAAACCCACTTTTTGGCAAGAAAGGAAGGTCGCACAGGTAGAAACAGAAAAAATATACTTATATCTTGAAAGCAGTCACTCTTTTCATTTCTCTGCTGCTAGCACCACTCTGCAGGACCACGAGGAGCTGTTGCTGAGTAGTATAGGTGAAAAAAATGCTGTGAAGCGGATTTTTAAGCAGGGAACTTCAAAGAGCTAGAAATGGCCCAAAACGGCCAATTACTACAATATTCTTGTGCTAAGGTCACTTCTTCAGGGACAGAGAGGCTGCTCAAAGCTCCCCACTCCCACTGATGAGCAAAGAAACTTTCTTCTATCCAAGTAAGGAAATGGGCAACACAGGAACTATCCAAGAGTCCAGAATACAGCAAAGCCTGTATAGGGGACTATTCTAGTTAAGGAAAGGCGGGAAACAAGGATATTTTTTTTCAAGTAAACAGCAAGAAAATTACAGTAAATTCAATGCACAGGCTAGCGCACTTGAGTGGGCAGCCTCAACAGTTAATGTCAACAAACAAACTTTTAAATTAAGTGCAGGTAATGAAAAAATGCAAAAACAAGCTTTTAACAGTTAAATCAGCAGTGTATACTCGCTTTTCAGCGAGAAAGGAAGGTCACACAGGTAGAAACAGAAAAAATATACTTATATCTTGAAAGCAGTCACTCTTTTTGTTTCTCTGTTGCTGGCACCACTCTGCAGGACCACGAGGAGCTGTTGCTGAGTAGTATAGGCAAAAAAAATGCTGTGAAGCGGACTTTTAAGCAGGGAACTTCAAAGAGCTAGAAATGGCCCAAAACGGCCAATTACTAGAAGATTCTTGTGCTGAGGTCACTCCTTCAGGGACAGATAGGCTGCTCAAGGCTCCCCACTCCCACTGGTGAGCAAAGAAACTTCCTTCTATCCAAGTAAAGAAATGGGCAACACAGGAACTATCCAAGAGTCCATAATACAGCAAAGCCTGTATAGGGGACTATTCTAGTTAAGGAAAGGCGGGAAACAAGGATATATATTTTTTTCAAGTAAACAGCAAGAAAATTACAGTAAATTCAATGCACAGGCTAGCACACTTGAGTGGGCAGCCTCAACAGTTAATTTCAACAAACAAACTTTTAAATTAAGTGCAGGTAATGAAAAAACGCAAAAACAAGCTTTTAACAGATAAATCAGCAGTGTAAACTCACTTTTCAGCAATAAAGGAAGGTCACACAGGTAGAATCAGAAAAAATATACTTATATCTTGAAAGCAGTCACTCTTTTTGTTTCTCTGCTGCTAGCACCACTCTGCAGGACCACGAGGAGCTGTTGCTGAGTAGTATAGGCGAAAAAAAACACTGTGAAGTGGATTTTTAAGCAGGGAACTTCAAAGAGATAGAAATGGCCCAAAACGGCCAAGTACTACAATATTCTTGTGCTGAGGTCACTCCTTCAGGGACAGATAGGCTGCTCAAGGCTCCCCACTCCCACTGGTGAGCAAAGAAACTTCCTTCTATCCAAGTAAGGAAATGGGCAACACAGAAACTATCCAAGAGTCCAGAATACAGCAAAGCCTGTATAGAGGACTATTCTAGTTAAGGAAAGGTGGGAAACAAGGATATATATATCTATATATATATATATATATATATATATATACATATATATATATATATATATATATATATATATATATATATATATATATATATATATACACATATATATATACACATATATAGATATATATATATATATATATATATATATATATATATATATATATATATATTTTTTTTTTTTTTTTTCAAGTAAACAGCAAGAAAATTACAGTAAATTCAATGCACAGGCTAGAGCACTTGAGTGGGCAGCCTCAACAGTTAATTTCAACAAACAAACTTTTAAATTAAGTGCAGGTAATGAAAAAACGCAAAAACAAGCTTTTAACAGTTAAATCAACAGTGTAAACTCGCTTTTTGGTGAGAAAGGAAGGTCACACAGGTAGAAACAGAAAAAAATATACTTATATCTGGATAGCAGTCACTCTTTTCGTTTCTCTGCTGCTAGCACCACTCTGCAGGACCACGAGGAGCTGTTGCTGAGTAGTATATTTGATGTTCCTTTTCAATGACTGAACTGAGTGGCCGGTATTTTAAATATATTATGGTAGCAGAAAACATTAAACTGATTTAGATTTGCTTACAAATAACAAAATACCTTACAAACTATAAACCAGCTTAACATCTTCTGCTTTGTTTGCTTTTTGCTCTCTTCTGTGGCTCCTGAAATTGAGTCATCATACCAGTGGCTACAATGCTGCAACCTGATTGGCTGACTGAGTATTAGAAGCACATGGACAGAAAAAAAAATGGAATTGTTTCTTTGTTAGTGAAGCTCAAAGTAAGTAATGTAGTTTCTTGTAAGAAAATGAACAATTTCCTGGTTGAGTGAGCCTTTAAAAAATAATATTAGATCAATGGAGTGGTTGTGGCTTATCAAGAAGCAACACTGTGGAAGCAGTAGGGGACAGGCGCATTGTCAAAGTTACTGGATGATTTGGAATCTAACCGGACCGCATTCAGTATTAGCCTTGTTAACTGCTTTATTATAACTGCGTATCTCTCCACTTGTCCAGAATTTGCAGAATGTCCCTCAGTTTATTTTATATTTTTCCCTGTACTTCATAAAATTTTTGATTTTCTGATAAACCACAGAGATCACAGTCAATCAATAATCAGAGTTTCATACTTCTTATTGTTTAGAAAATACAGACCTGTTGTTATATTACTTTAATGAATTATAATATAACTGTCCCAGAGTTTAGCCTTTTTCTACTTATCACTTTTTGCTTTATCCAGAATTCTTGAGCTGAGAAATTAGAAAGTATGTATAACCGATGCACTGTTTCCCTAATAGTTGCTTGACTGACAAAGGTGTGGTAAAACTTCTTGCAGCACTGGTGACAGCCCTTAAAGCTTTGATACCGTCAAAGGGCATGGCCCTGTGTTCATCCTTATACCACAAATAGTAAATATGCCACTCACATCCTGAAATGCCTTCTGCTGCTTCTTCATACTTAACTGCATGTAAAAAAGGAATGTTTATGGTTGTTAATGTGGTTATCCACTCTCAGAAGGTACATGTGCCACTGGAAGGAAAGTACCAAAGTTTATGAAAACTCAACCTTTGTGATCGTTTGAAAGGGAACAAGGATGGTGTGTGTGTGCGTGTGTGTGTGTGTGTGTGTGTGTGTGTGTGTGTGTGTGTGTGTGTGTGTGTGTGTGTGGGTGCACTCAGAAGAAAACTACTATGCCTATTTTCTTTAATTTTCCTCAGAATATAACATCAATGGATGACAGATAAAGAGAAATGCTGCGAGCAGAACCTTAGAGCTGACACATAATTAATGTTAAATTATCTTGTGGCTGACTTAATTTCCATTTTATCTGAGTGTGCAACTTCTGAGGCTGTTGGATTGCAACCTTTATCCACTTTATGTTTTCATTTTGTTATCATCATATCAAATTCTGTTATAATACATAGGATGAGTCCTGAAGTACATGGCAAAGGCAAGAGGGCTGCTACGTAACTGAGACACAGTAAAATCCTTCACAACAGATTTGACAATTTTGAGTGCTATTTTCTACCCAATGTGCTGTATTAGAGTTCCTTGATTCTATTTTATTTTATTTTTGTTTTGTTATGACACATCCGCGGTGGTGCATTGGTAGCATTGTTGCCTCACAGCAAGAGGTTCTCCCGTTCGAATCTCAGCTGGAGTGCAGGGAGTGCCTTCTGTGTGGAGTCTGCATGTCCTCCCTGTGGTTGGGTGGGCATTCGAAAGACATGCGTAAAAGGGCGTGCCTTCGTTGAAGGTTTAACGTCAAGCTGGCACCTCGACGTTCATCAAAATCTACTGCCAATCATTAGCAGACCGGGGTTCTGCTGTGGCGAACCCTAACCGGGAAAAGCCGAAAGACAACAGCAACATGAATTCCCATACGTGAAATGACTTATCACCTCATACACAGCTTGCAAAGTTAATATGACAGGGGACTTTTAGTGTCACAGTTTGATATTGTGGTAGAAGTAAAAATGCCTTACATTTTTATTGAATTTCCAAGGTTTTTTTCTTCTGTTTTTTTTTGCAAATCAGTATTGTTAGAACATTGATTTTGTTTGGCTGATAATATGTTTTGTGTTTCTGAGTACTATCTCAAAATCCTTCTGGCACAGGTGGAGTTGCGTGTTACTCAGTATACAAATTATATTCTAATTATATTTTTGGATATTTAACCTGCTGTTCCAAATTTTCAAGATGCTTTGTACCTATGTTTGATATATGCAGGTTGAGAATTTGCAGTACATATCATTTCTGCACATTCAACAGGGGTCAGTGATGATGCTCTCTATGGGACAATTTATTTATTTTAATAACTAAATGTTAAATAAATAAATAACTGATTTGGGCTGCAACATCCATGATCCATACGGATGGAAATGAGCAGAAAGCCTGCAATGATTATATCGCATTTTAGAGAACTGCAGACTACCAGTTTGAAAGAGCAGCAGTAGATTGCAGTCACAAATGGTAAGTTATGTTTTTTTTAATACTGGTAGGCAGGTAAGCAGATATGGGCAGCATTCAGCATTCAGGATTGCTGTCAGTACAAACGGACACTGGCTGTGGAGGAAAGAAGCTTACCCTCTTGTTGTTTGTTCATTTTAATCTCTGAATTTAAAATTAGTGTGCGTGTGTGTGAAATATGTTGAAATATTTACTATCTTCCTGCTATTTTTATATAACAAAGTTGAAATTGTCCTTGATTTTTCAGAATGTCTCCAAAGTTGCCTCATATTTTGTCTGTGCATCATAAAATGTGTGGTTTTCTGGCAAATTATTGATAATTGCAATCAACAAAAATGAGGTAGAGTTAGCAGTAGATGAAAGCAATGTACATTCATGTCATTTGCTCATTTAAAAGTCTAGCTTAACATGCAATGTGCATTTGTATGAAATAAGTTGGAATATTTATTCGTTCACCAGGTTTTTTTTAAATAAATTAAAGTTATCCCTGATTTCACAGAATGCCCTTGACCTGGATTCATAATTTTTATTCAGCTCCAGATAAAATTTATGTTTTTTTCTGGTAAATCATTGAGGACTGCAGTCACTAAATAATTACAAACATTTGTGATATAAAACTTCATATCCCTCAGAAAAATTCATGTAGTGCAAAAACTGTATTCTACCAACTTTCTAATTATATAACAGCAATATTTAAAATCTGAGTGAGTTTAGGCCTTTGTTCCTCATTATTTCCATGGCTTTTTTCCTGATTCTTATTCTGTGAGGCTTGGAAGTATTATTTTTTATCATAGTCAGAGGAGGTATACGTGATGAAGTGGCTATAATTGCTGGATGAGAGCTGCTTGAAGATGAAAGTAATTTACCCTCAGGTTGTTTCCTCAATTAACTATCTGGCTTCAAATTATTAATGTACATTAGTGCTAAATAAGTTGGAATACTTGGGATAATGTGTATTTGTGTAAAACAAACTTGAAATAGTTTATTGTGTCCATAAATATTTATTTAGCTTTACCACAATCAGATATGAGGTATATACAGTCAGAAATGGTGTAATAACTTCAGGATAAGGAGGCTCTATATGGATGAGAATGTCTGATTCTGGCTGTCAGGATCATGTTAAACAGTTATTAGTCTGGTATGCATTTGTGTAAAACAAGTTGGAATACTTTACTGTAGGCAATTTTTATTAAAAATCAGACATTTCAGGTATACACAGTCAAGCATCTGTAAATGATGGGTATGGACTTTGGTGGATTATAATGACAGCAGTTCAAATGGTCTTAAATCAGGAAGGTGAATCTAAAAGTATGTTAGCCATTACAGTTCCATTGCATTTATCATCAAGAGAGGGCTTGTTCATGCAACGCTTACTGTTCTTCTAACATGTTAATAGATTTGGAATTGGCTGGTACTTATGTTAATGAACTGCTTCCTATAGTTAAAGGTACATGGTTTGAATCCATTTGTCTACCTTGTGACTTTGAGCAAGTCACTTAATGAGACAGTTCTGGTCACCCCTGATATGGCACACTATGCTGACTGGATTTACCTAGTTAACAAATATAATATTGAATTAACAAATAATATTGAAAATCTGTCCCTTTTTGTCCCCCATTATTTTTGGCTTTGTTTGGTCTTCTTGAGCAAATAAACTAAAAGGTATTTTGGCCTGTTCCTTGCAAAATTTGTGGCTTCTGGTAAATTGCTAGAGAGCATGGTCACCAATTAATGACAGGCATATTAGCTTCAGAAAATGTTTGATAATGCAAGGCTTGACATTCTATCAACTTTCTGAGTATATAAGAAAATATTTAAAAGCTGATCCTAATTTTCTTCTTTATTTCTGATTCATGAGCATAGAAGTTGAGAGAGGGCAGAAGGGAATTACCGGGACCTACTCCAGCACTCTGGGGGTGTAAGGGACTACAAATAATCCAGAACAGGGAAGAAACCCATCATAGGTCTCACATACACACACACACACACACACACACACACACACACACACACACACACACACACACACACACACACACACACCTGAAATACATTTATTCATTCACTTGATTTCAAGCAAATATCTGAGGTTTACAGTCATATGAGGGCTGTAACTGATGTGTGTTGTGTGTGGTGTGTGTGAGAGTACATGTGGGTCGAAGATCAAAGTATCAGCAATGTAGTGAGTAGAATGAAGTAATACTAACTGAGATGAGGAGAGAGGCTGAAGTTGTTTTGTCATTGCAAGTTTGCAACTACAGATGCTGATAGGAAATATGAGAATAAGTGGCTTATTTTGTTATGTGTGTGTGTATATATATATATATATATATGTGTGTATGTTTGGTATGTGTGTGTGTGTGTGTGTGTGTGTGTGTGTGTGTGTGTGTGTCTGTTTTGGTCCTGGATTTTTTCGAGTTACACTCAAGTCTCTAATGTGTGAGAGCTGGCTGTATGGTAAAACACAATATATTTCAACTGCTGTATAACTTTTTGTCTAATAAATAATTTAAAAGAAAAATGCTATGTTGCAATCAAATGACTGTTTTGGTAAACAAAGAAAGACTGGGGGTAACAAAGAACTTTTTATAAATATAAAGTCCACAGTTTAACCATGGTGTGAGCATACTTCTTAGCTCTTACTAAATGTGTCATGTTTTAGCCATCTGTTTAACATTGTGCAATATAGTATATTATTTTGTATTTTGATGATGGAAGGTTGACTATGTTTCTAGTTTCTTTCATTATTTTGCTTGTTGGTGTTATGCATGCTATGGTGCTCATGGTGTTGCAAGCCTGCTCTTACCTAAATTGCTTAATTGATTGATGGTTACTGGAGTTGATTGTGTTTTTTCAATGAGGCCTTTGCTTGGCTTGCCCATCTGGTGCCTTGGACTTTTACAAGTTGGGTTGTTTCTCCTCTCTAATGATCAAAGAACTAGATATTTGATATAACAAATATAAAGTAACATTTTAATCATGCTGTGCTATCCCTCCTTAATTGTCAGTAAATGATCCACAGTTTCCCATTTGTTCCATCTTATGAGAGGTAATATAGTGGTCCATATTTTGAAGATGTAAGGTTGATTGTGGCTGCAGTTTCTTTAATTCTTTTGGTTGTTAGTTTTATGGATGTTATGTTGGGTCTATATTTAACTGTTGAATAACATTTCCATCAAATGGATAAACATTGAACCCTAACTATCGAATGTTCATTCAGCGAACAGGAAAGTAACTAATTGGCCTACACTCCCCCATCTGCCCTTTTCCCCACTGTAGTGCAGTCTTCGAGTTGTGTGAAAAAATGAACGTTCTCTGAATGAACGTTCGATGGTTAGGGTTTGATGTTTAGGTGTTCTATGGAAATGTTATTCAACGGTTAAACATAGACCCATTATGTCAATGTCAAGCCACGCTAAACTGTCTAAAAATTAAAATGTCTGGGCTTAAGAATTTAAAGATGTGTAGTTTTAATTATCTCACTCATTAAAACTACACGTTCTTACACAAAAAGTCATTATAACTTGCAACATTTTAATATCAAATTAATATGTTTAATATAGTAATGTGGTTATGTTTAATGTTTTTTCTTGGATTTAAAATCAACTTTTATGAAAAAATGTCTTATTTGAATAGAATATAAGACATAACAAGCTTCTTTCAGTTAGACAAAATGTAAGGGTAATTGGGTTGAGAAATAATTCTTGGCGGGGGTGTTAGAGAGTATGCTTGAATGGCTAGACTATTTAAAGCTGGGGTGTGTTTCTCCATATGTTTTGTCTCAGTCTTTAAGGTTTTATTGTTTAATTCCTTCTTATTGGGTATCTATGAGTTGTAACTACTTTGCTACATCAAATGAAAATAAGTAATTCTCTTTTGTTAAATCTATGTGCCTATTATTTAAAATATATACACATGACTAGCAGTTTGAGTGGTAATGATTTAACTATGAAATGTATATCCATTAATGTAAATGGTCTGAATAATAATTGTAAAAGGGGAACTCAAGTCTATTAAAATATTTGAAGATGTTTAATGCACAGATTGCTTTTTTGTAAGAAACAAACTTTATACAATAAGGCATAAATAAAATGAACACAAATAACTATGCAGTTTTAGTAAGTTAGCACTATAAATAGAAGAAGAGAGGAGTAGCAGTCTTATGGAAAAACTCACTCTTAAGAGCAAAAAGTTTAAATACATGTTATGACAAAGCAAGGATGTTCTGTTTAGTCACAATATCCATAAATGGGAAGATTTATAGTCTAGTAAGCATTTATTGGATACCTGGATTAGGTGTCAAAGTAACCAAGCAGCATTTAGAAGACATTGTACACCATGCTAAAGGGGAAATAATCATGGCAGGAGACTTTAATTGTATAATGAATGATGAGGACATTGAGGCTAGAAACACATGAATGAAAACAACAATTTCTAAGGTGCTGTCTGATTTTATTGAGACTTTTAATATCGTAGACATTAATGAATATGCTAATCCTAATACTTTATTCTTTACACATTACTCTCATCGACATGGCACACATTCAAGAATACATGGAGTGTACATATCAAGAGATCTAGCTACAAAGCTGGATAAAGTCAAAGTAGTCACATGCCCATTGTCAGACCTTAATGCAATTACTTTTGATTTAGATTTAAATACCAAACAAAGAATAACTGAAACTAGAATTCCTTCATATATAACAAACTTAAAGGATTTTAAGGAATTTTATATTAAAGAGATATAAATATTTTTAGATATAAATCTTACTGAAAATGTGTCAGAGATATACATTTGGGACTCTTTGAAGTCATATTTATATGGTAAACATTAACTTCGTTTAAAAACAGGAAAAGGCAATGGGATAAAGACTAACTAGAATTCCAAGCAAGAACTGATATATTAAAGCTAGACATTCAGAAGGGAAAGATGAATTTAATAAGTGAATTAAATGACATGAGTAAAAAATATTTAGATACACTACATCATAAGACAATGATAAATTTAGAGAGGATCAAACTATGTTCTTATTTGATGAACCCCAGAAATCAGAAATGAATAGCAAATAGAACTAAAAAGATCATAAAAGCTAATAAAATAAAGGAACTACACATTCCAGATACCAGAAAGTATCAGACTTAGATGGGATACTAGAAGCATATAAATTATATTTTCATAAAGTTAATAATCAAAAGGAAATAATAGAACCTCAAAACATGTTAAAACCTTTTTTTTTAGAAAACTTATCAAAACCAAGATAACAGATGACCATATAAAATTAATAGACAAACAAATAACCCTGACTGAACTTAAATTTAAAGCCAACAAAGCACCTGGCATAGATAATATGATCCCAGAAATGTTTAAATTATTAACAAAATAAGTGCTGGTATTGCTATTAAAGGTGTTTACATTAGTAAGGGAAAGCAAAACATATTCCTCCTTCTTGGTAATATACAATAATATCACCTATTTTGAAACCAGATAAAAATGCAAAGGAATTCTCATCTTACAGAGCTGTACCTTTACTAAATGATGATTATAAAATGTGTTGGCAATACATGCAGCTAGAATCAAGCAACAACTTCCATTATTAATAGATGAAAAGCAAACTGGCTTTATAAAAGATAGACATACATATGATAACATTAAAATAATTATATATTTAATTGATTACAATAATCATACAAAAATAACATGAATATAGTCAGTTTAGACACAAATAGTGCCTTTGATTCTGTCCACTGGGATTATCTGTAGTTACTTCTAGACAAATGAGGATTATCTCAAAAATTCACACTATTAATAAAATCAAAAATCCTTAGTGTATATATATATATATATATATATATATATATATATATATATATATAAGATTGAATCATGCTTTTCTAAATCTTTAGAAACTACTAAAGGTACAAAACAAGGATCCCCTTTGTTTCCATTATTATTTGCCTTAGTAATTGAACCTTTTGCAAATTATATTAAAATAGATAAGAATATTAAGGGTATACAAACTGACAATAGTCTGGAAAGGAAGTTGTTTGCAGATGATATTTTGTTAACCTTAAAGGATGATAACATCTCTCTAAAAACTCAATTAAATTTAATTGAACATTTTCAGAAACTCTCGGGCCTTAAATGTAATGAAAATAAAACACAGGTATTACTTATAAATTCTAATAAGAAAGATATAGATAAAGATTTTTCTAAATATATAGCTGCTGACAATAAAATAACATACATAGGGGTTGAATTAAGAAATGAACTAGATAAGACAATAACAATATACTTCTCTAATATTCAAAATAACATTAAAACACTCATTAAAAAATGGAATAAATACTTTTTTTTACAATGGAGGATAGGCACTATATAATTAAAATGATTATTTTTTCAACAAAAAAAATGCATACAAGCTTTTTCTGTACCTCTTCCTAAATCTTACATAAAACAATTTAATAAATGAATGCTAAACTTCTTACGGTATCTCAATAAACCCAGAATAGCTCTAAATCATCACTTAAATGACTGGGAAGCAGGAATAATCAGTCTTTCAGCTATAGAAATATATATACTGTCATATTTTATAAAAACAATACCATTATGGGCAAATAATGCTTATTCTTTCAGATGGAAACAGACACATGAAACAATATGGCTAAATTTGGTCTTACATTACTATCACAATATACTGAGTTGGTATCAAATAATCTTCTTTGGTAGATGAGAGAACATTATACAGAACATACATACAAACACATAAATTCTAAGTTTATAAAAAACATATTAAAAGAATATAAAACCTTTATGAATAGGAATCCCAACATCAAAGCTTGGTCATTCTTGCTATAGCCTATTGCACGCACACAAAATAACATAAAAACTTTTGATATAGACATAATCAAGACTCTTAGAAAGCATAAACTGACTTATTGGCATCAGTTGCTAGACTCTGGAAATGTTTTAACAATGGAACAAATAATAAACAAATTTAATATAGGTAATGATCTATGGCTAAGCATACAGGATATAAGACAGTACATTTTAAACAGAATACAGACAATACGATTAACAATTGGACAAAACATATCGAAATTCATAGAACACTTGGTATTTTCAACAACACAAGCTGTTCATGGAAAGAGTCACTTATTAAACATCTACAAAATAATTAAGAAAACAAAATTATATCATACAGAGAATCTTTGGGACTACTAAAATACAATAAATAATATAAAGCCAAATGACAATGACAAGAAATTAATACTTCTCTCCACAAAGCAAACATCTCATCCATTGCAAATGGAAACTGTTCACATGAAAACTTATTCATAGGTCCTTTATAACAACATATAGAATGGGAATAATGTTTAAACAAAATATAGGATGCTGGAGATGTAAAAGGAACTTGAGATCAGAGTGGAGGCATATGTTTTATGATTGTCATTTACTTAAACCATTTTGGGATAAAGTTATTTTTTTCTTACAAATAGTTTTTAATGATAATTTCCATTTGTCTAAATCTTTGATTTTTTTTAATGCTCCCATATCCCAATGCTAGAACAAAGTTTACACTGTTATGGGCACCACTGGCTATAGCACACAGAAGCATTACTACAAATCGAAAAAGTGAGACTTCACCCACATTTAAAGAATACAGAAACATTGCATTGAATGTATCATGAATGGAAATGAGAACCATTAGAATGAGAAGAGAAAGAACCACATCTTATTACAACAACCTATGGAAGAAAGTGAACAAAATAATGGGAGAGATAGCTGTAATCCCTAATGAAATGGCATTTTAATGTAAAAATGTAAAGCATCTTTTAAACATAGACACCTTTGTAAATGTTTGTTTAGATTTTATAATTGTTGACTGTATATAGTTGTTAACTTGTGTAAATTATGTTTTATATTGCAAATTGATGAAATTACATTCATTTTGTAAAATCAATAAAAGCATTTAAGCAAAATAAATACTACATGTTTTAAAGTTGTCAGCTGAAACTTGCTCATAGACATTGTAATATAATTTAGACAATTATAATTGCATCATTTCAAATACTGCCTATCTGAAAATGTATTAAAATCCTGGAATTGGTTATTGTGACCAGATTCCCCTTTAAGTGCTACCCATACAACTCGACTGTCCCTAGTTTTGCAGAATGACTCAATTTGCTTCAAGTGTTTTCCCTCTTCTTCACAAAAGTTTTGATGTTTTGGTAACATAATCATAGTTATAGTCAGCAATGCTAGTCATTAAAGTTTTACACTTTGCATTGTTCAAAAATGCATATTGATGCAACGTATTTTATTCTAATAACTTTTTAAGTGAAGCAATTTGTAAGAGTAACTTGTTTTTTTACTTTTACCCCCCATTAATTTTTGAGTGTGTCCAGAATTCTTGACCAAGTAAGTTAAAAGGTGTAGTGCTACACCCAAAATATTCAGGTGTAAATTATTTCTACTGGTGTTTTTTCACAAACCAGATAAAAAATACTAGGAGGTGCATGTTGTTGCATTTGCTTAGTACATTTTTTGTCTTTATCAGTGCTGTTTTCTTTGGGGAGATTGCAGGTGGACTAGAAAAATGACACATATTTCTTTGTAATCTCAGTTCCTTAACAGGTAGCACACTCACCTTTGGTGCACAAAGCTGTAGGTTCTATTCCCACATAAGGTACTTGGATGAAATGTCCAGTACTGACACTGCAGTGCAGTATAACAGCACTGCTGTACTCTAGGTGTACCATCCTTCAGACTGGACATTAAACTGATGCCCCATCTGTGTTTGTTCTTGGTAGCTCAAATAGATATACATTATCCACAGCACTTATCAAAAAGACTAGGTGTTGCTTTATTTACATTTTTCACATTATTTGCATTACCTATATTAAATACATTATATATTTACAATATTTACAAATCACATCATATGCACTATTTATTTTCAAATCCACCTTTGCATTCCTCTTTCTTCCTACAACATAATCTAATTGTAAAAAATCAAACAAACATAATACAAAATAACTTTAATGCAATTTCCCGATTCAGTATTTCTACAAAACCAAACATGCATTCATCCACCCTATCCCTTCCTGAATAACCACTCCTTTATTTCCTTCATCACAACTTCATCTTCTGCATTTGTTATATAATCAACGTACATATCTTCTTTTTCATAACATCCAAACAGTAAAAACAAATTGTTATCCCATTTCATAGGTTCATAGAAGATTACTAGGCTAACGGCCCTTACAAGTCAAGCTGATATAACCCAATTGTACCCAATATATTGCCACTAGGGGCAAGGGGTGGTATGGATTTGTGCCTGTGCATTGAGTAGCTTACATATTGCCCCTGTCCATAAGGGACATAGGCACTACCTCAGGTGTGAATTTGTAATTCATCAATTGATCCAAATTGTGCTTGAAGAGGACCAGGGAAGGGCTCTGCTTAATGTGAATAGGATGCCTGTTCCAAAGGAAGGGCAATCTCTAAGACACATATTTGTCTCTCCAGAATGTTTTGCTTGAGTCACTGACTAAGTTTAGATCCCTAGATTCGGTGACCCTCATGCTGTTTGACTTGTAGATGTGCAACAGCTCCATCAGGCTAGGTTTGTGAGTGTCTTGTAGGTCAGGCATAAGTCACCACTAGTCAGTAGGAGACAGATTAAAGGGATAGATATTTTAGTCTATCCACATAGTTCATGTTGTTTACACCCTGTAATTTCTTTGTGAGGAACCCCTGAAGTTGCTCCAGCTGCTGTAAGTGCCTATTCAAGTACATGCTAAATTGTGCATTGTACTTGATTATTGGTGTAATGAGGGCTGAGTACAGTGGGACTATAATTTCCTTGGATCTGGATGCCATACCTTTACTTATAAGTTATGCCACATAAAAGGACTTCCTCACCATAGTGGACATATGGCGGTCAAAGTTCAGGCTACTATCTATTTGTGTACCTAGATCTCTCACCTCTGAGTTTACTCATAGGGGTGTGCTGTTGATGTTGTAATTTGCAGGGGTATTTGACTTCCCAAAGGATATGATAATGCATTTTTTTTGCATTTAGTCCAATCACTTGTCTGATATAGACACTACTAAAGGATATTTACATCAATGGGGGATTCAATGATTTCCCCCAGCTTGCAGTTGTCGGCAAACGTTGTCATCCACAGGCCTTCCACATTAGCCTTGACTTCAGAGAAGTATATTTCAAACAGGACTGGTCCACTGTGGCACAACACTAGTAACTGGCCTCTTGCTGTTTCTAGATTTAGCCACTTTAGCCACATGTGTCCTGTCCCTGAGCCGATTGACTATCCATCTGGGGACATAGGGGTTTATGCCAGTTTTGTGAGTTTATTTATTATACCTGAATGGAGAATTGTGACAAATGCATTGCCAGGTTGAAATAGGTGGTATATACTGTTTTACCATCATCCATGGCCTTAGTGACTTTCTTAAAGAAATCCACCAGATTCAGTAGGGATGACCCGCCCTTGATAAAACTGAACTGGGTCGGGCCCAGTGTTTGGAGGTTTCCTATGCCATATTTATCAGGTCCATGATTATTCTTTCCATTGCTTTACATATAAGACTATTGAAACTTAATTTCCCAGATCAGTAGTTGGCCCCATTTATGCAGAGGGATGACTGTTGCTGTTCTCCACTCTGTTGGGATAAAGCCATTCCAGAGGCTGTGGTTAACTAGAGATCCTAATGGGCCTGATAAGTCCTGATTTGAACTGTTTAAGATGTAACCTGATATATCATCAGGCCCCATTGAAGCCATGTTTTTAACTTTAGAGAGCACAGTGGCAACCTCTTTATGGTGATAATTGTCAGTAACTCATGGAGAGTATTTCTTGGGGAGAACTGGGGGTGATGGGGAGTTGAAGTTTGAGCTGAACTTGCTGGCCAGCTGATTTTCTATATCTTCTGCCTGAATATAGGTGATGCCATCTGATGATATGCGATAGTACTATCTGTGCCAGGGAGACTAGGGCAGTGCATGTGTAACATATGCCAGCATTGCTAGTTAGAGTTTTGTAAAGAATTTTATGTAATTTGGCTATCACACTGATTTTTACAGATCCTTATGTTATAAATGCATCAACGGTGGGTTCTGCTGGACAGAAAAGAGATATACATGTATGTTAGACAGTATTATTATAACTGATTAAATTTTTATGTTTTAACAGAGAATTCTGGAAGAGAAGACGTTAACCTCAGTCCAGCTAATTTTGAAAAATAGGTTGAAAATTAAATGGGTTGGTATAGGCCATAAAGATTTTATCTTACAGGTCTGGTTGCAACCAGATACAAAAATGTCTGGGAAAACCAGGCCTAGGAATATTACTGTACTGAATTGTTACCCTGGAAGGGTAGAAGTTTTTGAAATTGTTTTATAGCTTTCAGATGCTGCAACAGATCTTAGCAAAGCCCTGGGTGTGTATTGTATCAGAGTCAGGTGACCAGATGTGATGTTATTCTATAACCAGCACTGAAATGATTTTTTAGATATTAGTGAGAAATATTCCAGAACTCTTGCAGCAGCACTTTAGAACCTCTCAGGAAAGATCTCTCACAGATATCTCACACAGCCACACACCTCATCTTGCCTTGCTGGAGTAAGCAACTCTGCACTTATCATCTTGCCCTGTTTTAGTAAGTAACCAGGGAATAGTAATACTTTAGTCAGTCAGGAAAATGCAGTGAGATTAGTTAAGTATTGTTTTTCTGCATTTGTGTGATCTAGCCAACTGTGTTTCTGTTTTTATATCTCCTGTGTTTGAAATTCTGGTGTTTATTGTAACTAGATATTCAGTATTCTCATGTTTATTATTTTATTTATTTATTATTAACTATTTCTATTCAGACTGCGGTGGTCGTGCTGCGGTAGCGTTGTCACCTCACAGTAAGACGTTGTCCTGTTTGATTCTCAGTTAGAGCGTCTTCTGTGTGGGGACATGCATGCATGGGCGCACCTTCGTTGAAGGTTGTGCATCAGGGCCGGCAACTCGGCACATAAAAATCTACTGCCAATCATTAGCGGACCGGAGTTCTGCTGTGGCGACCCCTAACCGGGAAAAGCTGAAAGACCCAACAACAACATTAAATATTTCTATTCCTTTCATCATGGCTGGTCTTTGAGAGAATACTTTTAACATCTTGAGAGTACTTATGCTTATTTTAGTGACACTGTGGCCACTCCTGAATGCCTTGCTGCATTGGTCAAACTCTACCATTTGTATTAGTATTAATTTTACTCAGTGTAATTGGGTACAATTGTAAGAGCCTTCGAGTAGCTGACTGGTGGCAGTGTAATTACCTCATAGTCTGGGCAGAGGAGGCACAGTTGGTAAATCTGTGCCAACCTTTCCCAGGGGTGTGTGTGTGTTTGTGTGGAAATTAAATATCCAAGTGAGTTTACCAGCTACTATGAACAGGGACACAGAACTTCAAGGTGGTCAATGTGGAGTGTTGTTTGGGGCCAGGAGAGAGAAAGAGAGGCCAGCTGCAGATCAGGAGTATGCTCCCTGTGTGCTCTTAAGGGAAATTTTGTTTGGTGCAGAGAGCTGCATCTGAAACTACTATGTGTATCTATCTTTGCTCCTAGTGGCTGTCCCTCACCGGTGTCAGTGGTGATGATTGTGTCTCCTTGGTTGCTGGCCCATAGTAGGGACCCTTAGCACTGCAGAAATTTCAGCATTTGTTTTTCTTTCTATATTGTCCATATAATACCATCTCTATACTTATTTTTCAAATCTACTGCACTTTTATTCGTTAGTAAACAGTTCCCCAAAGGTCTTTTTTTATACAGTTCAGAAAAAAAACATGTTATGTAGTTACTTCTACAACAGATTATTTACATTTTCTCTTTTTCAATACTTTATATTTCATATTGCTTTTTAAAGATAACTTAATAAACATTAACCTCCACAAAAATCACTTGCTTCACAAAAATGTTCAGATCTTTTCCTTCTTTCAGCTATAACTTTTTAATATATTTTTAAATTATTTCCATTGATATATTGAATAACATTCTTACATTATACTGTTATATAAATCCACTTTGTTAATATCACTTTTTCCAATTTCTATTTTCTGTAATTTTATTTTATTCAGATATTCTTTCATGTCAATCTTTTCTTATCTTTTCTTTTTTCTTTCTCTTTAATCCATATTGTCCTATACCTCACACTCAGCATTTTCTCCATTATGTTTTCCTCTGTTTCATGAACTTTTTTTTAATTATCCAGAACAAATGAATATACTTCAGGTGTACAATAGGATCTTTCAAATATAACCCTCCCTCTTCAGTTCTGTTATAAATTACACCCTTTCTCACATGATTTTATAATGTACTGCCAACAGAACTGAAAACATATGCATCAATTATTTCTTTTTTCATATTACATGGAAACATATAAACTTTCACTGAGTATGCTAATTTCTCTAATACATAGGCATTTAGCATATATACTTATTACATAAAAGAAAGACCAAGTGAAACTTTTCTACCATGCAATCAATTTCCTAACATCTTCCAATTTTTCTTTTCATTGTTTTACTTAGCAAATTTAATCCCTAATATATTACTCTTTTATTCCTTTATTTATTTTTATTACTTCTCTAAATGATTTAGATTCAATGGTGTTGAATTGCAATACTACTTTATTTAACAGTATAACAATTCTTACTATTACTTCATCAAGCTATACCTTATTTTCTGTCACCAAATTATCTGCATATGTCATATGTAATGGTACTTTATTCATACTACCTAACTCTTGTGATGCATTCAACCGTATTCCCCTTGTTTGCTTTATAGCATTAATTGCCAAAATGAACAAGTACTTGATTGGGGGTGACCTGGATTTATTCCCCTTTCTATTCTCACTTTTTCCCAAGCCACCAATGTATTATTACCCTTACCCCAGAATTTTCATAGTTTATCTTTATAACTTTCACTCTTCTTTCACATATACCATATGCTTCAAGAATTTTCCACATTACCTCATGACTAACCCTGTCAAAAGCATTTGCAGTATCAAACTGTTATCAGATGTCATGAATTGCTCTGCTAACAACAACCATCTAGCTATGGTCAATTAGGGTAAATAGGTGTTTTACATGGCTAGGTTTGTAAAGGTCCTAGACCCATTAGCTTAGTAACCTCCTATTTACTATTCTTGCTTCTTCCTCTCCTTCTAATATTATATTTATAATATTTTAACCATTATTAACATCTCTTTTATGTTTCTACCTTTAATGCCAAATTCCCCATCACCTATTACTTGGTCTAATTCCATCTGCATTCTTTTTTGCAAACTTCCCATGAATATTTTACAATCTGTTTTTCATAAGGTTACTGGACTCCAATTTTTTAAACCATATGAATTTAATCACTCCATCATGAATTTCATCTTCTTTTATCCCCTCTGTTAACAATTATTTTAGTACATGGCAAAAACCTAATATTTCACCTTTACTCATGCCTTTACAAAAAGTATGTTCTATTCCATCCAGATCTAGTGTTGACTTTTATTGTTCTTCCTTTATTTACTGTAATTCTTTCACGTGTATTTCTTTTTCTAATTCATTTTTACATCCTCTATTTTTTTCATAACTTTCCATGCTTTCTCTTTTATATTTTTATACATAAACAAGATTTATCAACTATATTCATAATTTCTTCTTGGGTATATACAATAACCCCCTTTTCAACAACAATCACACCTATTTTCTATCTGGTATTTTAATCTCTTTTCTTAACCATGGAAAAACTTACTCATAAATTTATTAAAGTGCCTAGCATTAGCCATTTTGCTAAAAAGGCTCTTCTCCCACAAGGTGCCCATTTCAGACATGCTAGCCATGCTGAGGCAGGACCTCTATATCAGCTGAATTGCATGTCTCTAAATTGCTGATCTGCTTATCAGTGTAGTAAATTGCTGATATTGTAGGCAGTGGCAGTCTGGTCACTCACTCTCCCAAAGACATAAGTACTAATACACACACACACACACACACACACACACACACACACACACACACACACACACACACACACACACCACTGTTCCTGTACCTGTCTCTAACTTGTCTCTCCTCCCGTTTTCTCCCACCCCATAATAGTTGAAATGCCATCACCGCATGTATTTATTATACTGTGGTGGCTAGTGCATCCCCCACTCTTGATCTCTGTACTGCTGTCAGTGCACTCTCATCAATTTAAGAGTAATCCCTGGTGGTCTACTGTATCTTCCCACCCCACCCCAATCCCCATACTGCTGTTTGTGTCATTACAGCATGTCTAATAACAATAATCCCTGGTCTGTAGTGGATCTCCTCACTCCAGTCCCCATTGTGTAGTTGGTGCTATTATGGCACTATAATATTTGATTTTCAATGGTGGTCTAGTGTACCCCCCCCACTTTTAATCCCCATGCTACTGTTGGTGCTCTTGTGGCACTTTAAAAGTAATTTCTGGTGAAATAGTGTATCCCCCATATCTGATCCCCATACTGCTCTTGATGTCATTATGGCACTTCCAGTCACAGTAATTTCTGGTCTCTAGTGGGTTCCCCCCCCCATCCCAGTCACCGCTGTTCTGCTCATGAAATTAAAGCATTTTACTATTATACTGTCCTTGGTGGACTAGTGTATTCCCCACACACAAATTATTGTACTGTTATCAGTGCACTTATGGAATTTCTGTTTCAAAGTAATCCCTTGTGTCTAGTTGTTCCCTCCAACCCAATCCCTGTTGGCTGTCATTGGGATTGTTGGATTTTAAATGTAATCTCTAGTGGTCTGCTAGTTCCACCCACCCCTATCCTTGACCCATGAATGTTTATGGTAGGTGGCTGAATATGGTTAGTAGTATGTCATGGTGGGAATAGCCATACTGATCTACACAGTGGAGTGACTTCTTGAATTGCTCAGCCATGCAGATGTCATTCTGCAGGCATTTCGGAGGAGAGAGCACATGGCTAACTAGTGTATGCCTCTCCCCAGAATGCCTCATCAGCATTTAGCATGGCCATGGGGTCTGCTCTACACGGTGCATGTCTTTGTGATAGTTGAACATGCAGCACCTTGCTAGGGCAGTTAATGACTTGGCAAAACGTACCATGATTTTTACATGGAGGTATACACACCGTGGTACCTTTTTGAATCATTTTACTTTTTTTCCTTTGCAAAGTTTTGTCTTTACATTAATAACTTAACTTTTTCCATATTTTTTTCAGATAATTTTATCTCTAAATCATTTACCTTCTTACTTCCTTTTTCATCTTCAATTTTGAGCTAATTCAAAATATCTGCATATTTTTTTCTTTTTTCTTTTCTTTGATTTCTTTCAACACTTGAATATATCTTTTTTATATTTTCCTTTGTATACAATCCACCAATAAGTCCATTCTCCATAATATTCTATCAGTCATATGCTCATGCAGTTTTCCTTTTTCATGTTGCAATATATTAATATCTACAGTTAACCTTTCAATTTTTTCCTTTCATTTATAACATTTTTAGTATCATCTAGACCTACTATGCCCCATATTGCTTTATGATCAGAAAGTTCTGCTGTTTTCACACCTCCCATTATTACTTTCATACCTTTTATGTATAACACATACCCCGGATTCTGCAAGCCTTGCACGGCATGCAGGATTAGTGCAGGAGCTCCAGCAGGCAATATATCTGCTGTGCGATCCAGGAATAAACAGTAGGGGCATGCACGAGCGCTCCTGCACTAGTCCTGCATGGACTCAGCCCCTGTATGCCAATTACCCCATTTGCAGTGAATTCCATGCATGTGATCCAGGAAGCTGGAAATCGGCCGTGCAGGACTAGTGTAATCTGCAGAAATGTACTCCGCCAGTAACGGAGTACATTTCTGCAAATTACAAAATGGAGCCATGACAGCTCCAAATAAAGGGTGGATATCATGTATAAAGCATGCCAATGGCCAACTATAAGGCCATTGGCATGGAAAACACTTGAAAAAAAAAATCACCTTTTATTTATTTTTTTTTTAGCTGATCTTGGCTGTTTAAGTGTAGGGCAGCGGCTCGCAAACGGGATCGGGGAAAATAACAAAATAAACCTAAAATAAGCATTCTAACTAAAATCACTATTCTGCCATTATACTCAATGGCAGGCAGAAGACAACATGGCCAGTGAATAGTGGTTGCTAAGGGGGGAGGCTCAGTGTGGGACATGTAGCTATATATTAGCAGGCAATCCTATGCAAATGAGGGGAATGATAGTGAATTCTAGATTTCCCCTGCATGCTAGTCAGCCCCCAACAGTGTACGAACAGGAATAGCTTGGTGCAAGCCTAGGGGTTAGCTGACATCATAGGGGGGTGTGTCAGGCATACTGTAAACGAATTGGAGCTCTGTGGCTTGGGTTTGCTCCTAGCTTAGCACAGCTATGCAAGGGGGTGTGTCTGAGATTGCCTAGCACTATTTACACTGCCTAAGTGGGTGTGAGTGCCATGCACCAGGTTTTAAAGAAAAAAAAAAGTAAACCAGGAAATAGCAGCCCTGTGCACATTTGAGCACTGTGTTTGTGCTGCGCACCCCCAGGCTTAAACAGGAAGGCATTGGGAATGGAAAACAGCAGTAGGAAGGTAATCAGGGAGAACTAGCATAGCTGGCAGGTGAAATGTATCAGAATCAGCCAATTACACAGGCAGCAGACCAGCCCAGCCCAGAACACTACTATAAACTATGCAAACACCTTCCCCTCTGTTTTTTCCCATACTCTACACCAGTGGTGTATACAAGCGGGGAACCTTTAACAAACAAAACAACAAAATGATAGGAGCAGCAGCAGGCATTATACAACAACATGTGGAAGATGCCAAGGGTGGTGAAGATGTGAATGCTGTCAACCAAGGAGACGGAGAAGAGTGCACCTACCAGGGGCTACATAAGCTGGAGATAGTGGAGCACTATAGGGTGGACAGGGACCTCCTACAGCAAATTGTTGAGCTGTGCTGGCCACACCTGATACACCGAACTAACAGAGGGGAACTGACCCCAGTGGATACCAAGGTATGTGTAGGGCTAGGAATTCTAGCCACAGGTACATCACAATTGGGGATACCATTAGCATCCGGAGTATTCCACCAGTTCCTGGATGCCATGTCAGCACATGTCAGTGAGCACATATATTTCCTCAACACCCGTGAGGTGTTGGCCAGCAATATGCGCCTCTTCCACCAAATAGCAGAATACCCTGAGGTAGTGGGTGCTATAGACTGCATGCATATATGCATCAATGCACCACCCGGTCATCAGGATAGGGTCTACATCAACCACAAGGGCTTCCCCTCCATCAACTGCCAGGTTGTGTGCGATGCCCAGGGTATTATAATGAATGTGTGTGCTGGCTGCCCTGGAAGATATCAAGATTCCCACATCTGGCATCTGACGCAGCTGTACCAGAGATTTGCCAGTGGGGACATCCCTTATGGTCACCTAGTGGGGGATGCTGATAATGCACTGAAGCCATGGCTGATGACACCCATCAGAAATGCACACACACATGAACAAGAATGCCATAATGAGGCACATGCACAGACCAGACTTATAATTGAGCGTGCGTTTGGGATGCTCAAGTCACGGTTCTGGTGTCTGGACACATCCAGTGGAGCCTTGCAGTACTCACCAGCTACATGTACTCAAATTATTATGGTGTGTGCCATGCTACACAATATGATCCTGCAGAAACAGCTGCAGCAGGAACAACATGGGGCAGGGCCACACAGCCCCCCACCAATGCCAAGGCCTGCATAGGCACAGAGTGACTCAGAGGAGGAACAACCTGAGCCTGCCTGAGTAGGCAGATGGAGGCGTGCCCAGTATGCCCTGGCCTTGGCAAAGAGGCAACTCATAGCACATGCACTGACACAGTAGGGACCCAGGGAATGACACCTCTTTCTGACTTGCACATACAGTAAAAGGGATGCCAAACATGACACTACCTGTGCTCAACCATCTATAGGGAGTGTACTATGTGCATCCAACATAGGCATCCCTCCAGCACCATCCTCAATACTGGCACACCCACAAGGTAAGTCAATCAACCTATCAATTGCCGAATATAGTAGAATGTGTCATTACCTGTATCTATGGTATAGATGTGAGCATGCAAGGGAATTGGGTGGCTGAATGGTATGCCAGCAGATAGTAGACACCCATAGTGGCACCATGAGATCTGTAACAAATATTGGCATCACCAAAGTAGCCAGTACTACACAGGGTGACAAAACCCACTGCAGGAAATGTGCTGGGTCACATGTGTGTCCATATGACTCACACATGCCAGTCAGGGGGGTTCACATATCCAACAACAGTCTCAGCCAGGAGGACAGGTGTAGACAAACACAAACCGAGGCTGTGCTATGGCCTCTGAATGATACATATGGGTAACCTCCCCCCCAGGCCTACACAGACAGACTACAGCAGGTCAGTCAGTAGGATGTTAGTTCTGAAGGGTAGGAAGTCAGACACTAATATGTAGGTTAATTAAAGCTAAGACCTGTAGTACACTGATATGCCTCTAGTCAGCATGATAGGTTAGAATACAGAATGAAATTGAGTACCTGACATACCAGTACAGTCATAGAAAATCTGTACAAGTGACTAGGTGTGCTCCTGCATCCTATGTAGAAATGTAGAAAAAGTCAGGTGTGCCCCCCCCCCGATCCTGTGTGGAAATGTAGTAACAGTCAAGTGTGCCCCCCAGTCCTGTGTAGAAATGTAGTAACAGTCAGGTGTGCCCCCCCCAATCCTGTGTAGAAATGTAGAAACAGTCAGGTGTGTCCCCCACAATCCTATGTAGAAATGTAGTAACAGTCAGGTGTGCTACCCCCCACTCCTATGTAGACATGTAGATGCAGTCAGGTGTGCCCCTTCCTCCAATCCAGCGTAGAAATGTAGTAACAGTCAGGTGTGCCCCCTTCCAACCACTCTGCAGAAATGTAGAAACAGATAGGTGTGCCCCCTCCCCCAATCTTGTGCTGACATGTAATAACAGTCAGGTGTGCCCCCTCCTCCAATCCTGTGTAGAAATGTAGACACAGTCAGGTGTGCTCTCCCCAACCCAACCTAGACATTTAGTAACAGTCAGGTGTGCTCCCCCAAACCTATTTAGAAATGTAGTAACAGTCATGTGTGCCCTTCCACAACCCTATGTAGAAATGTAGTAACATGTATGTGTAGGTATAATACCAGTGGAGCACAGATGCCCAGAGGTGGCCAAGGCAGCAGGATAGGTTATAGCATTTGCACAATATGCAGGTCTGTGTGTGATAGGTTGGTGTGTGTTTCATATTGTATGAGAGTGGTCAGTATGTATGCATGTTGAGGTAAGACCTGGTGGCCATTGCCCACTACTGCTGATGACAGGGACAAGCCCTCACAACTGCAGTGCCAAAGACAAGTCCCACCAGTATAACACATGCCAGCAGTAAGCCATTGTAAATGTATGGTAGTAATATGTGTCACCATCTGAAACACTGACATGGCATGGCTGTTGGGCTAGATATACATGCAGTACACAAGGGAAAGTACCCCAGACATACAGTATATATTGTGTCACTGTGAAATGGAGACACCCTTGGAATTGTATATACAAGTATGTATCACATTAACTGGTCCTGTAGTAGGGGATACCGGTGATGTCTGCCCGAACACTTGCAGATCACAAAGGAGGTAGGACTGATGTATTGGAAAGCAGCTGATGGACCCGCACATGCAAGCATAACTGGAATGCCCCATGCATATCTGTGTGTCAGATGCAAGTAGTGTTCATAGAACACATGCATCCAGCTGACGCAAACACCACTCACAGGTCCCTCTCTGTTCACATCCTTGCTGTGGGGAATGGGTACAATATGACCCCGCCTGTATATGGCAATAGCGGAAGCATGCAGTATGCAGCACAGGTGTCCTGTGCAGGTGTGTCCCTAGCTGTAGGTAGCACCCTGCCAGCAACCACACCACCTGATCAAGACTGATAGAAGGTATTGGCATGAACACCTATCACACCTACCCTGTCACCCCAGGGGAATATACTGTATGGTGTTCTGAGACTGTAGGACTGACAGAATGCAACGGCCTGCCACATCTGGCCTGCAGCAACACCTAATGACCTACAGGCCTCTGCCAAAGGCCTGTGTCTCACATGTACTGCCAATGCATGTTATGTCAAGGACACTCAAATAACAACATAACAAACTCCACATAAGCCATATGCAAGGCCATGTGGACAAACCACAGTAACATGTCCATCATGTCCCAATGCATGAACTGTGGACCAACACTAACACACACCTGTGATGGGGTGATACCCTTAGGGAAAGTATCAGAGAATGCATGCACAATGCATTGAAGAGGTTAGAATAACAGAGAGGAGTGGGAGCATGGGCAGCATGGAATGTGCAGGTTCTGACACCAAGCTGTGTGCACACACTATCCCTGGCTGCAAACACATAAATGGGTGTCTACACACCTGCCCCGTACAACACAATAGGGGTAATGTCCTAACCCATGGCCCCTGCCTATGGGTAACCTGTGCAAATCTGTATAGCTGTGAGGCATTGCCACAGCAAGATAAGGCCATACTGTCATGTCAATGGATGTACAAGTATGGGATCCTCTGCCAGCGCTGTACCAAGGTGCTGAACTGGATACACAGACCTAGCAGCAAGTGTTTGCAGCTCCCCTTCCAGAATGGCATAACTTACCATGAATATGTAGGTGCCTGCCCACAATACCAGACACAGCTGCAGTCACCCTTGTCCCTCAAGACATCACTGTGAGCTAGAATGTCCACATGACAGTACATGAGGACAGAAAACATCACAGTGTATAACAGTACACATGGAATATCTCTGCTAACAGCAGTACTATGCAGCTGAAGCAGCACAGACACAATCACCTACAGTACACACTATCCCCTGCACAGTTTCCCCCCATATTGCCAAATGATTGACGGATACCCTGCAGAAACAGTTTGCTACCTGTAGGTGTACAACACACAGGTCTGCACTGGAGTACAAATTACCTGGAATATATCCATGCATTCAATACAGAAGGGCAAACTGGGCATGCTCACACACACACAGAAATGAAGGCAATGTCAGACAACAACATACTGAAAGGTCATACTGGGCATGCTCACACACTTAAATGAAGCCCATGTCTGCAAACAACATACACACATACATGTGGACCATACATATCTGGCATTTGTAGATGTTAGTGCATACACTCTTCAGTATGCACCAGTCATGCTTTACACACAGTGGATAGGAATACAGACACATTTCCAAGGACAACACACTATAATAAACCAAATGTAGACAAGGAGCCATCCATTATGAGACCTGTCCCACCCAGCACACAGCCAAATGGCTACAACCACATAAGGTGTAAATGTCACTCACTGTAGACATTAGCCACTGGTATCCAGCAGCATTACAGACTATGTAGTGCAAGTGCTAGCTGTGCAACATGACTGTACAAGGAAGTAGTCATCTAGCAGCTGTATGCACATACCTGTGGAATATAACCCTGTGTGTGCCCGCATCTAGTGTGTCAACCTCTAGATGAGTGGGTTATGGCCCATGCACACACACTGCCCTCCCCATAGCCCTACTATGACAAGCCTGCTGAGGTCATCCACTTTGAAATACACCTTTGGGAAAAGGGGATCCCAGTAATCTCCATGGTGTGTTCTATAACTGCATTCTGCTGTAGTGTGATAAGCTAGTTAGGTAGGAGTTCTAATCACAGACATGGAAACTGTGTGTGTGTCTGTCTGTGTAGAGAACAATCCCTTTTTAGGCTAGTCACACTCCCTACAATTCAAATGCCCTGCTTTGGCAAGGCTGCTGATGTAATTCACTGTGAAATACAGCCTTTGGAAAGCTGTAGCCCAGTAATCTCCATGGCACGTCCTATAGCTGTGTACTGCTGTAGTGTAATAAAGTAGTTAGGTAGGAGTTCTAATCCCAGACATGGCAACTGTGTGTGTGTGTGTGTGTGTGTGTGTGTGTTTGTGTGCGCGTCTCTGTGCAGAGCGCAAAGCTTTTTAGGCTAGTCACACTCACTACAATTCAAATGCCCTATTTTGGCAAGGCTGCTGATGTCATTCACTGTGAAATACATCTTTGAGAAAGCTGTAGCCCAATAATCTCCATAGTGGGTCCTATAACTGCATACTGCTGTAGTGTGGTAAACTAGTTAAGTAGGAGTTCTACTCCCAGACATGGCAACTCTGTGTGTGTGTATTTCTGTCTGTGTAGAGAGCAATGCTTTTTAGGCTAGTCACTCTCACTATAATTCAAATGCCCTACTTTGGCAAGGCTGCTGATGTCATTTACAGTGAAATACAGCTTTGAGAAAGCTGTAGCCCAGTAATTTCCATGGCGTATCCTATAAATGCACACTGCTGTAGTGTGATAAACTAATTAGGTAGGAGTTTTAATTCCACACATGGCAACTGTGTGTGTGTGTGTGTGTGTGTGTGTGTGTGTGTGTGTGTGTGTGGGGGGGTGTCTCTGTCTGTGTAGAGAGCAGTGCTTTTTATGCTAGTCACACTCACTACAATTCAAATGCCCTTCTTTGGCAAGGCTGCTGATGTCATTTGCTGTGAGATACAGCTTTCGGAAAACTGAAGCCCAGTAATCTCTGTGGCTCATCCTATGACTGTGTACTGCTGTTGTGTGATAAAGTAGTCAGGTAGGAGTTCTAATCCCAGACATGGCAACTGTGTGTGTGTGTGTGTGTGTGTGTGTGTGTGTGTGTGTGTGTGTGTGTGTGTGTGTGTGTGTTTGTGTCTGTGTAAAGCACAATGCTTTTTAGGCTAGTTACACTCACTACAATTCAAATGCCCTACTTTGGCAAGGCTTATGATGTCATTCATTGTGAAATTCACCTTTGGGAAAACTGTAGCCCAACAATCCCTGTGTTGTGTCCTATAACTGCATACTGCTGTAGTGTGATAAACTGGTTATATAGGCATTCTACTCCCAGACATGGCAACTGTGCATGTGTGTATCTCTGTCTGTGTAGAGAGCAATGCTTTTTAAGCTAGTCACACTCACTACAATTTAAATTCCCTACTTTGGCAAGGCTGCTGATGTCATTCACTGTGAAATACACCTTTGGGAAAGCTGTAGCCCAGTAATCTCCATGGCGTGCCCTCTAACTGCACACTGCTGTAGTGTGATAAACTAGTTAGGTAGGAATTCCAATGTCAAACATGGCAACTGTGTGTGTGTGTGTGTGTGTGTGTGTGTGTGTGTGTGTGTGTGTGTGTGTGTGTGTGTGTGTGTGTGTGTGTGTGTGTGTGTGTGTGTGTGTGTGTGTGTGTGTGTGTGTGTGTGTGTGCGCGTCTGTCTGTCTGTGTAGGGAGCAATGCATTTTAGGCTAGTCACACTCACTGCAATTCAAATGCCCTACTTTGGCAATCCTGCTCATGTAATTCACTGTGAAATACACCTTTTTGGAAAAAGTACTCCAGTAATCCCAGTGGTGCATCCTATAACAGCTTAATGCTGTAATGTTATATAGAACTCTGGTAGGGGTTCTATTCCCACACATGGCAGTTGTGGATGTTTTTGTGTGTGTTTCTATGTCTGTGTAGGGAGCAATGCATTTTAAGCTAGTCACACTCACTACAATTCTAATGCCCTACTTTGGCAATCCTGCTGATGTCATTCACTGTGAAATACACCTTTGGGGAAAAAGTATGCCAGTAATCCCCATGGCAAGTCCTATAACAGCTTAATGCTGTAGTGTGATATTGAACTTTGGTAGGGGTTCTATTCCCACACATGGCAGTTATGGGTGTTTTTCTGTCTGTTTCTATGTCTGTGTAGGGAACAATGAATTTTAGGCTAGTCACACTTACTGCAATTTAAATGCCCTACTTTGGCAATCCTGCTGATCTCATTCACTGTGAAATACACCTTTGGGGAAAAAGTGCTCCAGTAATCTCCATGGCGCATTCTATAACTGCGTAGTGCTGTAATATAATAAACTAGTTAGTTAGGAGTTCTAATCCCAGACATGACAGGTGTGTGTCTGTGTTTATCATTTGTATCCTGCGTGGAGGTGGTTCTAAGTGTGTAACAACTGGACTCAATGTGTAGTGGGTTTTGCAAGTTTCTTATATGGTGGCCCTAGTATATATCACAATGTCCACCATACAGGGATAACAAATGTGAAATAACCGAGAGGCTGGGGTGCAAAATCATACCCCTACATGTGACATCAAGGCCAGAAAAACAAAGTTCACAACCCTTGTATTACCCAGAGAACACTCTCAACCCATGTCTCATACACACTCATACACTTGCTTAGACAGCCGCTATGTTGGTAGTACCCCGCATATTGCTGACTGATAGTAACCATGATGTGATAGCAGTGGGCTACAGAGGGCATGGCACCCTGTCCATCAGTCATATAGGCACGTACATGTGACAGTGCACCTTCCCTATGTTCCCCACTGGACACCTGCAACACCTGTGGTGCCATCAAATGTGACCCACAAAGGACATACCATGCCTGAAAAACATGCCTTGTATGGACAGATGCCGCTGACACCAGGGAATACCTGTATCATGCTATCAATGTAGGTGCAGGGTTAACATGCTGTCCATTAACAGTTCCCGCCACATATGGTCAGGACTGGCACATCTGATGATAACAATCTGTGTACACAACATGGGCCAGAAACCCCAGGAACAGTTCCACATGTCACTATACATGCATGTGGGAGGTGTGCACATCCCAAACACTGTCCATGTCATGGGCTAAGGAACACATACATGGCAAGCAATGCACAGTATTTGCCACACGCATTAGTTACCTAGGTGGCTGGATGGTGAATACAATAACCATCTGTGTGGCCAAATCCCGACACTACACCCCTAAATCACACTGCAGACCATTGTCATATGGCCTGATGCCAAGGTATAATCATCACCTAGCCTTGTATAGCCATCTGGCACAGTCAACCACTACACACCCATGAAGCAATGCACCAATGCATGTCAGTATTGGCACCCTGTGTCTGTGTGTGTGTTGTATGATGCCTATGACCACAGTCACACTCACTACAACCCACATTGGCATACTGAAGCATGCTGTCTGATGTGAGACACCTCCACATAACCTTTGCCCATATAACCTCCGTATGACCCCTGTGATGCATGTGACACCTGCACAGTACTGTGTTGTGGCAATCTCACTAGTGATGAGTTATATTTCTGGCCCTGCCAAGTGTGTCAATGTGTGTGCATCCCTGTGAGAGTGTGGCTGTGTTGACACTGACACCTGTTCATGGGGACAGGCACGTGTACTACACCTACCATATAGCTACCAAATCACTGTTGCAGATGTCACTCACCATCACATATACGTTTGGAGAAGTCCTCAACATGTAACCTATGTGGTGCATCCAATAACTACATAGACCTGTGATAGCACTACATAGTCGTCAGGGGTTTGATACCCTGTATTGGTAGGTGTGTGACACAAACATGCTTAAGTTTTACTCTCCCACCCCACCCTGACTTATCTTTGTCTCTGTCTGGCTGTCTCACTCCCTCTCTGGTGGATGTGGAGACTTACACCTGCTTTGCTTAGGAAGCAGCATGTGTATTTTAGGTGATCCTCATGATTAGCTGATGGCCTCTGCACAAATTGCAGCCCTCCTCTAGCTGATTGCATGTGGAACAGCTGTGGTAACATTCCCATAGCCAATTGCATGGAAACCCACTCTAATATCTAGGAACATCATGAAAATGGTCACAGTGCTAAAAAAGAACAAACCTGCGTATAAATCAATAAAACAAACTCTTATTTATTGAAGCGCTTTTCGTGTACTCAATGAGCACACTTCATCAGAAAACCTGTCGAAATCACTGATCAGATTTATATAGACCAAACAATCAAACTTTCAAGTGAACCCACCTTTCTTATTCTTAAAACTACAGATGTATAAATAATTCAAAATCAAAAAAGCATAGCAACCCATCATTATAATAATATATAAGCAAAAACTCAATAATGGTAAACTTAAAAAGAAAATTGTATATCAGCACATGTATGTGTATAATGTCAATTTATACACTTTATATGTATTTAAAATATTGTTGCCTACATTATGCAATTATACTAACAATGTACAACAGTAATAAATGCAATAATTAATGCAAACACATGTGTCTATATAACCTATACCTGCATGTATACGAAAAGTAGCGGAACCCTTTAGTACCATACACATAACAAGAGGTAAGAGGAGCAAGATAAATTTTTACATAAGGGCAACATTAACGTTTCAAGCTCTTAAGTTTTAGTAAACTAGCAATTGAACAGGATTCGTTAAGACCAGGGTAATTATAAGCATTAAGCCTGATTTGCCATTCTAATTCCAATTCTTCCAACTGCAAAGAAGTTGGACCCCCTCTTTTAGTTTGGTTAACTTAGTCAATAACTGCAAATTTAAAGCTATGGTCACTACAGTTTAAAATATGTTTAGCCAATGCATTATCTAATTTCATTCTACTAATGGTATATTGGTGTTCATATATCCTTTCATGGAGTTTACATTCCGTTTTGCCCACATAAAATGCGGGGCACCTTTTGCACTTTGCCACATAAACAACCATTCTAGTATTGCAGTTAAATATGGCTTTAAATTTAATATGGTGACTATTGACCGTCAATGAATATAAGTTGTCCACAAATTTACAGTAGTTACAGTCTTGGCATTTAAACATGCCAGTGATTTTAGGAGGTACCCTTTGTTGGCGTTCAAGTATATTTTTGAGATTATACCCCCTCCTATACGTAACACTTGGGCCACTACCCAATTTAATACAAATGTTATAGTTGGTACCGAATAATTCCCAGTTCTTCTTGATTACTTCGAAACACAGCCGACTATGCAGGTTGTATGAAGTTATCAAGCTGGGAACAGTATGTATCTCAGTTTCATGCCCAGCTATCGGGAAGTTTTCCATACTTTCTAGACTGTTTTCAAAAGCAGGTGTTTGCTTAGAATGCAACACAGGTCGATATATACCATTTAATCTTTTCAAATGGACCTCATATATTAAATCATCTAATAGGGTAACCGGGTAACCTCTGTGCAAAAACATTGATTTTAAAACCTGACATTCTTGCACAAAATCACTATCCTCACTCACAATTTGTGCTGCTCGCACCAACTGTCCTTTAATTACAGAATGTTTCTGGTGATATGGATGGCAGCTTGTGAAGTGCAAAAAGGAATTGGAATAAGTTCTTTTCCTATAAATAGTAGCTGTAATAGTACCTAATTCCCTGTTCTTTGAAAGCCATACATCCAAGAAAGCTATTGATTCTGTACTAAAGGAAGCTGTAAATTGCAAGAACTGTGTAGATTCATTAAATGCTTGTAATATACAATTACTTTCCACAACATCACCTTTAAGTAGGATAAAGATATCATCCAAAAAGCGAGTATAATATACTATTTGCTCATTAAATCCAGGATTGTTAAAGACATATTTGGTCTCCCAATATGCCATAACAAGATTAGCTATACTGGCCCCACACGGGGAGCCCATAGCTACTCCGACTTTTTGCAAATAAAAATTATCACCGAACATGAAAAAATTGTTATTTAGAACAATTTCCATCAGTTCAGTCACCAATGATATCTCACTAGGTGGGGCCCCTTTTCTCTGCAATAGGAGACCAACCCATTCTATACCTAGCTCTTGAGGGATACAGGTATATAGATCTTTGACATCCACCGTAAAAAAGTTGTAGTCCATCCTTAACTCCAAATCATTTAGATTTTGGAGAAATGACCACGAGTCTTTGCATATTTGACTCTGCTTAGCCACATATTTTTGTAATATAGAATCAACAACTTTTGCACAAGTATAGGTGGGTGAGCCCCTACCATCAACCAAGGGCCTCAAAGGGGGGGTTAACCTCATTTTTATGTATCTTGGGGATACCAAAGATACAAGGATATCTAGGATAAGATGTAAATAGGTAATTATAGATGTTATGTTCTATTCTTCCCTCAATGAACATATCCTCTATACTATTCTTAATCCTATTATATGCCCCATTAACCTCAGATCTAGAGCTTAAAGCATAGGCTGGGTTGTCTAATAGAGAATACATCCTATCTTCATAATCAATGTTGGCAAACACTACAAGACCCCCACCTTTATCAGGTTTACAAATACGTATATTCTGAGATTTTATATAATCCAAACACTGGGTTTCGAATTGAGTGGCATCATTATTTCTAACGGGCTTCCTATTTTTTAACATCTGTCTGAAGTCTAATTCACATAGCTGTTCAAAAATTTGTAATAATGGGTGTAACGGGGGATTAAAAGTGCTAGATACATGAAACTGATCCCCAACAGATACATTAGTACTTGCACCCATTATTAATAAGAGATTTAACTTCCTAGTGAAAACCTTAAGATCAATTACAGTTTTCACTAGATCAAATTTCTGAGCAGGGACATAGGTATAACCTATAAAATTAGATTGGGATATTAAGGCCTATTCTGAAGGGGTTGCCTATCCCTTACCACCGGCAGCTCAAGTTTGGCGTGACCCTTTAGTAGGGGATACATCAGTAACTGAGAATACCACTGTTTTTGGTAACCGACAACAACTTGGTGACCTTAGGGGTCAATCTAATGAAGCTAATTGTCAACAAATACCTCAACGGACTAATTCTAACTACGACATTCAACCTGAATTAAGGAGAAGTGAGATATTACAGCACCTATATGCGAGTAATAACAATACCAGTTTGAGTAATAAGCATAATGAAAATTTTCCATCTGCCAATTACATGGGTGCCAAACCCAAACAATGGAAGAACTACCAACCGAAAACTTTCCAGCGGAAGTTGAACAATCACAAAACCTGAGTACGAATAGTTTGTGTTCAACAGTTGACAACTATTTACCTGACGTTATCTTGCCTTGCTCTAACATTGATGATGTCATTATGTGTCCACCTGATGAGGGTGGAACAGTTAAACCACCTACAATTATCATTAATAGTACGGGTGACTTTAAGGTTTACAATTTTTCGTCTGCTATTATACCTCTGGACATTGTGGAATTTCTTTCTAAAGGTTATACCTATGTCCCTGCTCGGAAATTTGATCTAGTGAAAACTGTAATTGAGCTTAAGGTTTTCACTAGGAAGTTAAATCTCTTATTAATAATGGGTGCGAGTACTAATGTATCTGTTGGGGATCAGTTTCATGTATCTAGCACTTTTAATCCCCCGTTACACCCATTATTACAAATTTTTGAACAGCTATGTGCGTTAGACTTCAGACAGATGTTAAAAAATAGGAAGCCCATTAGAAATAACGATGCCACTCAATTTGAAACCCAATGTTTGGATTATATAAAATCTCAGAATATACATATTTGTAAACCTGATAAAGGTGGGGGTCTCGTAGTGTTTGACAACATTGATTATGAAGATAGGATGTATTCTCTATTAGACAACTCAGCCTATGCTTTAAGCTCTAGATCTGAGGTTAATGGGGCATATAATAGGATTAAGAATAGTATAGAGGATATGTTCATTGAGGGAAGAATAGAACATAACATCTATAATTACCTATTTACATCTTATCCTAGATATCCTTGTATCTTTGGTATCCCCAAGATATATAAAAATGAGGTTAACCCCCCTTTGAGGCCCTTGGTTGATGGTAGGGGCTCACCCACCTATACTTGTGCAAAAGTTGTTGATTCTATATTACAAAAATATGTGGCTAAGCAGAGTCAAATATGCAAAGACTCGTGGTCATTTCTCCAAAATCTAAATGATTTGGAGTTAAGGATGGACTGCAACTTTTTTACGGTGGATGTCAAAGATCTATATACCTGTATCCCTCAAGAGCTAGGTATAGAATGGGTTGGTCTCCTATTGCAGAGAAAAGGGGCCCCACCTAGTGAGATATCATTGGTGACTGAACTGATGGAAATTGTTTTAAATAACAATTTTTTCATGTTCGGTGATAATTTTTATTTGCAAAAAGTCAAAGTAGCTATTGGCTCCCCGTGTGGGGCCAATATAGCTAATTTTGTTATGGCATATTGGGAGACCGAATATGTCTTTAACAATCCTGGATTTAATGAGCAAATAGTATATTATACTCGCTTTTTGGACAATATCTTTATCCTACTTAAAGGTGATGTTGTGGAAAGTAATTGTATATTACAAACATTGAATGAATCTACACAGTTCTTGCAATTTACAGCTTCCTTTAGTACAGAATCAATAGCTTTCTTGGATGTATGGCTTTCAAAGAACAGGGAATTAGGTACTATTACAGCTACTATTTATAGGAAAAGAACTTATTCCAATTCCTTTTTGCACTTCACAAGCTGCCATCCATATCACCAGAAACGTTCTGTTATTAAAGGACAGTTGGTGCGAGCAGCACGAATTGTGAGTGAGGATAGTGATTTTGTGCAAGAATGTCAGGTTTTAAAATCAATGTTTTTGCACAGAGGTTACCCGGTTACCTTATTAGACGATTTAATATATGAGGTCCATTTGAAAAGATTAAATGGTATATATCAACCTTTGTTGCATTCTAAGCAAACACCTGCTGTTGAGAACAGTATAGAAAGTATGGAAAACTTCCCGATAGTTGGGCATGAAACTGAGATACATACTGTTCCCAGCTTGATAACTACATACAACCTGCATAGTCGGCTGTGTTTTGAAGTAATCAAGAAGAACTGGGAATTATTTGGTACCAACTATAACATTTGTATTAAATTGGGTAGTGGCCCAAGTGTTACATATAGGAGAGGGTATAATCTCAAAAATATACTTGAACGCCAACAAAGGGTACCTCCTAAAATCACTGGCATGTTTAAATGCCAAGACTGTAACTACTGTAAATTTGTGGACAACTTGTATTCATTGACGGTCAATAGTCACCATATTAAATTTAAAGCCAGATTTAACTGCAATACTAGAATGGTTGTTTATGTGGCAAAGTGCCAAAGGTGCCCCTCATTTTATGTGGGCAAAAACGGAACGTAAACTCCGTGAAAGGATATATGAACATCAATATGCCATTAGTAGAATGAAATTAGATAATGCATTGGCTAAACATATTTTAAACTGTAGTGACCATAGCTTTAAATTTGCAGTTATTGACCAAGTTAACCAAACTAAAAGAGGGGGTCCAACTTCTTTGCAGTTGGAAGATTTGGAATTAGAATGGCAAATCAGGCTTAATGCTTATAATTACCCTGGTCTTAACGAATCCTTTTCAGTTGCTAGTTTACTAAAACTTAAGAGCTTGAAATGTTAATGTTGCCCTTATGTAAAAATTTATCTTGTTCCTCTTACCTCTTGTTATGTGTATGGTACTAAAGGTTTCCACTACTTGTCATATACATGCAAGTATAGGTTATATAGACACATGTGTTTGCATTAATTATTGCATTTATTACTGTTGTACATTGTTAGTATAATTGCATAATGTGCGTAACAATATTTTAAATACATATAAAGTGTATAAATTGACATTATACACATACATGTGCTGATATACAATTTTGTTTTTAAGTTTACCATTATTGAGTTTTTGCTTATATATTATTATAGTGATGTGTTGCTATGCTTTTTTGATTTTGAATTATTTACACATCTGTAGCTTTAAGAATAAGAAAGGCGGCTTCACTTGAAAGTTCACTTGAAAGTTTGATTGTTTGGTCTATATAAATCTGATCAGTGATTTCGACAGTTTTTCTGATGAAGTGTGCTCATTGAGTACACGAAAAGCGCTTTAATAAATAAGAGTTTGTTTTATTGATTTATATGCAGGTTTGTTCTTTTTTCGCACTGTGACCATTTTTTAGTTTTTCAGTTTGGTTTCTTGTTTGATTTTATCTAGGAACATCATGTCAGTGTTGGGCCTTTTCATTCACTGTGAGCAGGAACTCAATCTGTTGTTTGGCAAACAGCATCACATATGGATTGGGGATTTACCTCTAACAACATACACTGTGGAAACAGGCCAACACACAGGAGGGGGATGTGCCTGACCTGACTACAGACTGTAAGTGCTGCTATACTGCATTTGGAGTAATGTTGGTTTAACAGGGTGTGTGTGGATATGGCTGTCCTACATGTTTTAATACCTGTCATGTCAGTGCTATGTTTATGAGAAAACCCCCATCTGTAGGGTCATCTGCAGACTGGGCAGTGTGGTGCCTTTTGTTTCATGTGTTACCCACAGAGCACCTATCTGTGAACTGCAGAAGGTAGTGCGAGGATTGCAGTCTGTAGATGGTGACAGCCACGAGAGTTACTGACTTCATATCCCTCATAGGACATATGTTGCAACAAACCCTGTTACAACAGTAAATGTATGAGGTTCATAGGTTCATAGGTTCATAGGTTCATACTAGGCTATCTGCCCTAGGGCATTTATAAACCTAGCCAGAATGTGTTTGGCTTTCGCCACCCATTTTAAATTAATTTTGCTATGCCTTTTTTCGAGGTTAGTATACTGTGCCTCTGTCTAACAGTGACACAGAAGTGATACCCGGGTTAAACCTACGATCTCCCATCCACTCATCAAGATTCCTCTTGAAGAGAGTCAATGAGGGACTCTGCCTAACCTGGACTGGGATTTTATTCCAGAGTGAAGGGAGCCTCTGGGTTATGAATCTGTCCCTCCAGCATGTCCTATTTATTTCAGTGCTGAGGTTCAAGTCTCTCGAGCACGTAGCTCGATGGGATTTGGATTTTCTGAGGTGCAGCATGTCCATTAATTCCGGGTTGGACATGGCTTTATATGTCAGGCACAGATTGCCCCTGAACAGGCAGTATGCCACTGAGTAGAGCTGGAGTTTCTTTAACCGGGCAGCATATGGCATCTGTCTGAGCCCTTTGATCCTCTTGGTGAGGTACTTTTGGGGTCTTTCCAGTTGCTTCAGCTGTCTGGTAAGGTACATCCCAAAAGGGGCATTGTACTCAATTATGGGCCTGATGAGGGATGAGTAAAGAGGCACGATAACCTCCCCTGATCTAGATGTGAATCCCTTCATGATTAGGTGGGCTATATAAAATGTTTTTCTAACAACTTTGGCCACGTGGTTGTCAAATGAGAGACTGCTATCAACTTGGGTCCCCAGGTTCTTGGGTTCACAGCAACATGTCAATATTGGCCCTATGTTTGTGCCTCCAGCCACAACTTTGTCAACCTTTGTACATATGTCATGCAATAAGAGGTGCATATGTGCTGTACGCCATATTTAGTTACATCATATCTGATAACAAACCAGTGAGATATCAGACTGCTACACATGTTATTTATAGTAGGGGTTATATTTGATGACATAACCTGGACATTCTGTGGTTGTTTGTACAGTACTGAGGTCTGTGTACTTATGGTGATTGTTGACAGTGTGTGCATTGTTAATATGTACCTTGGCCTGTGTACAGACTGTGGTAGATGTCATTGTTCTAGGTCCTATTCTATCTGATGTTAGATGCTGCTCCACTGTATGTTACCCTATTGGCTTACATGTTTGCAGGGCCAAACACACACATGCCCCATACCACAGACAGGCATCAGACCACACTGTGTAGCAGCCCAGTATATGTAGGGTTAGTGTGTGAGTGGCATATGTGAGGATGTTGTTGAACAGATAGTCCATATACTGTAATATTATGCTAGCTTAACATATGTGGCTGTGGCTGTGTTCACTTTGGTTGTGGTTATGCACTTTCACACAGGTGTCTGTTACTCTCTGCTGTGACATGCCTGTAGAGCCTCCTATATAGGCAAGTACCAGTGTATTCCCCCATAGGAAATGTAGGCCAGTGTTGAGCCAGTCTGCCTGTAGCCTGCACCGTGCTTTGTTACATGCCTGTAGCTTTGTGTACTTACCCAGTGAGATGTCATGTCCAGATACTTGCAGTTGTACTGCTGCCGGGCCACCATAACAGTCATGTATGTCAGACAAAGCAGTGGGATGCTGTACAGATGTATGGCAATAACTAGTGGGTAGTATGTGGCCAGCAGTTATTATGTGTCAGGACAAACAGGAGTGTGTGAAAGCATAACGTATGGGGGCAAATGTATACCAGTAGTTATGTGTTATACCCATCTACATGGCTGTTAACATCCACATTGTCAGGCTTGGTCCACATGTCTTGCACTAAGGGGTTCTGTGTATACTTATGGACTGTCCAGAGTGTGTCAGATTGTCCACATATATTGGCCATATCTCTGCTGTAGTCCACAGGAGCATTATTGTGCTAGCAGTGGTACTGTACTATGATGTCCTTAGGATGTCTGTCAGTAGCCAATGACGCACATGCTGAAAAGCAGATGTGACCTCCCACACACACCATGTCTGTGAAGACAATCCCTATTACAGTAGCAATAGTCTACAAATATAACTGCAATACATACCTGACATCCCCTTGCACTATGAAGGTGGGACTATAGGGGCAGAGGTAGGGCTCCACTCCATGTTCAGGATATATGGTGAACATATATGTATATATAATTATCCAGATATCTGTATAGATATATATACATATACATATTGTCATACATAGATGGATATGTATATGTACATAGATATACATATAAACACTCAGATATATACATATACAGAGCAATAAATGTCTACACATATATAGATAGAGATACACATGCACATATATACGTATGGATATCTATATTACATTATTAAATTCTGTTTCCCTGTTACTTTAGCATGTCCAAAGGTCAGTCAATGGTTTCCTCTCCAGTCCAGCTGGTGAATCTGGGAATTTTGAGGCAATGTTACAACTGTCTCATGTACACGGACAACCCTCTCCTCCTCCAAACAGGTTCAAATATATGTGAGAGATGCAACTATTTAGCCAAACTGGAGGCTGAGCTCTCTCATCTCAAAACTGGTGTAAACAGTCAGGAGGAGAAGGTAACCTCACACAACACAATTCCAGTATCACATAGTCCCACCACATCAGCGAACCAAACACATAAATACACAAAAACATACTCGGAGGCTCTAAATAAAAATCTACCTAAGCAACAGAGACCTCCAAAGCAGATATCCAAGCAAACGCTACCTCAAAACAAAACACACGCAACACATAACCCACAAAGTCAGTGTGCCAAGCAGCTACAGCCCTTAAGGCTGAATAACACACCTGATACTCTTGTTATAGGTGACTCTATTGTCAGACACACTGACGTCCCGCTCACCAGGCTGAATAAAGAGAAGGTCATGGTGAGCTGCCTGTCGGGTGCTAGGATCTGACACATAACGCAAGCACTCAGGTCACTCCAAAGCAAATACAAATATGACTCAGTCATTGTACATGCTGGTGTGAATGACCTGAGACGTACCTCCCTGGACTACATGAAAAGAGACATAGAGGAGCTCTCTGATCATGTAGTCCAGGCTGGTATGACCCTGACCTTGAGCAGCATCTTACCCTCACCTAGAATGATGCCACAGTACAAAGACAAAATAATAGATTTTAACAATTGGCTAAAATTTTGGTGTCATTCAAAGGGGATCCAGTGTCTGTCAGCCTGGGATGACATGCTCGACAAGCCACGTTGCTTCGCTAGGGACGGCTTGCACCTGTCACCATTGGGCTTTCGGATATTGGCAAAGGCTCTTGCCACCCCCATAGTGCCTTTTTTAGGCAAGGCTCAAAAGTCAAACCCACCCCCATAGACAGCACAAGGAACAAGAAACTAAGGGTAATGCTGCTAAACACCAGAAGTCTTAACCTCAAGATGCACACACTTGAAGCTCTCCTCAGTATGGAGAACATTGATATCTGTGCAGTGACAGAAACCTGGTTCAAGGCTCCAGAGAGCACCCCAGCACTACCAGGCTATACCTCGTATCATGCTTTTCGTCCCCAAAACCCGGACCGAACCACAAAAGGAGGGGGAGTTTCCATATTTATCAAGGATATCAACACCTCCAGGTTAGTGGCATTGCACAAAGTATCGGAGACCATCCATGTGCAACTAACAGTGGGCAAGACTGCTTTTCAGTTTATAGCATCCCACAGACCACCCTCTCAAAGTCAGGAATCCCATTCGGCTTTCCTGAAAACATTGGAGAACATGAAGATCTCTCAGAACACCATTATATTGGGCGACTTCAACTACCCAAACATTGACTGGGAGCACTACTCAAGCCCCAGCACCTTAGCCCAAAGATTCCAAGAAATTATAAACTCAAATGCTATGGAACAACTAGTCATCACTCCCACAAGAGGGGACAACATACTAGACCTGATCATTACCAACATGGGGACTCTATGCTCCACACCTCAAGTATATCCCTCATTGGTAAGATCAGACCATAAATTAATTTCACTGGAAGTCCACATCCTGACCCCACCCCCAGCCCAGAAAACCACAGTGAAAAACTTCTCAAAAGCGAACTTCTCACTTTTCAAAACCGAATTGGAATCCTTCAAGGCCCCAGGGCCAGTAGAAACTACAGCCCAAACTGCAGAATCCTATATAAATGCATTCTATGGACATCTCCAGGAATGCATGGATCATGCTATCCCAAACAAAACCAAGACCCAATCATCCAAATGCAGGCATCCAGTATGATGGACCCCTGCCATAAATAAACTGTACAACAGAAGGAGGAAGCTACTACATGATAGAGCAAAATCCCTAATAGGGAAGGCATCTCTGATCAGTACTAGCAAAAAATTACAATCCCTCATAAAATCCTCCAAGGCCAGCTTCGAGAGAATAATTGCACAGGACACCAAAGACAGTCATAAGGCTTTTTTCAGTTATGTTAGAAACCTGAGATGCAACTCCCAGACTTGTTCTGAGTTGATTCTAAACGACAAAAAATATACCGAACCCACAGACATCGCCAATATCCTGGCAGACAGGTTCAGTGCAAACTTCTCCACCCCCTCCCCCCCAAAAGAGCAAGTATCTATCCTGGCAGAGGGCTGCCTCCCAAACATCTCAGATGCTCAGGTGAAGGCTGCCCTCTCCAAAGCAAAAAACACTGGTTCCATGGGACCAGATGGCGTCCCAGGTTGCGTCCTACATGAACTACAAGAGGAACTAATCCCTCAAATAAAACAGCTATACAATCTCAGCCTCACTACAGGATATGTGCCCACAGAATGGCGTACAGCAACAGTGGTCCCACTCCACAAAGGTGGAGCCTCTATGGACCCTGGAAACTATCGCCCCATAAGCCTGACTAGCTTAGTCTGCAAGGCTATGGAGAGGATCATCATGGAGATCATAAACAAAGACATTGGGGACCTACAGACACTAGATCCTACCCAGTTCGGCTTTGTCAAGGGCAGATCCTGCCTTTTGAACCTGGTTGACTTCTTTGAAACAGTCACCAAAGCCATAGATGAAGGGAAGGTAGTCCACAGAGCCTATCTGGACCTTGCAAAGGCATTTGACACAATACCCCACTCGGGCATCATAGATAAGCTATCCAGCTTTTAAATATAAACCCCTATGTCACAAGACGGGTCGCAAACTGGCTCAAAGACAGAACCCACAGAGTGAGAGTTGCTGGAGCCATGTCAGACTCGAAACCGGTCACAAGTGGTGTCCCACAGGGTTCTGTCCTGGGACCACTCTTGTTCGGTAGATACCTTTCCGAGGTACAGGCAAACGTGGGAGGACTATGGCTCACCAAGTTCGCAGACGACTGCAAACTGGGTGCCATAATCAACTCTCCAGCTGACACAAACATCCTTCAAAAGGGTCTCTCAGAGACAGATAACTGGTGCCAGCGCCATGGTTTAAAGCTAAATGCCAAAAAATGTATAGTCATACCCTTTGGCAAAAACAATGTGCCCACAAATTACCACATAGGCGGAAACCCATTAAGTACAGAGAAAGTTATTAGGGACCTGGGGACCCAAGTTGATAGCAATCTCTCCTTTGAAAACCACATTGCCAAAGGTTAGAAAGACCTTCTACATAGCCCACCTCATCACGAAGGGTTTCACATCTAGATCAAGAGAGGTAATCGTGCCCCTTTATTCATCCCTTATCAGGCCTATCATAGAATACAATGCCCCTTTTGGGATGTACCTTACCTGACACCTGCAGCAATTAGAAAGACCCCAAAAGTATCTCACCAAGAGGATCAAGGGTCTCAAACAGATGCCATATGCTGCTCGATTAAAAAAACTCCAGCTCTACTCAGTTGCATACCGCCTACTTCGAGGCGATCTATGCCTGACATACAAAGCTATGTCAAATCCAGAATTAATGGACATGCTCCACCTCAGTAAATCTAAATCCCTTAGAGGCACACACTCTAGGGACTTGAACCTCAGCACAGAAATAAATAGAACTTGCTGGAGGGACAGGTTCATAACCCAGAGGCTCCCTTTGCTCTGGAATAGAATTCCAGTTCATGTGAGGCAGAGCACCTCACTGAATCTCTTCAAGAAGAATCTCGATAAGTGGATGGGGGATCGTAGGTTTGTCCCAGGGATTACTCCCGTGTCACAATTAGACAGAGGCACAGTAAACTAAACCTTAAAAAGGGCACAGTATACTCAAATCAAGGGGTGGCGTAAGCCATACAGAATCCGGCTAGGCTTATAATTGCCCCAGGGCAGATAGCCTAGTATGAACCTATGAAACTATGAACCTATATATATAAATATAAATATATATATATATATATATATATATATATATATATATATATATATATATATATTTATATATATATATATATATATATATATATATATATATATATATATATATATATATATATATATATATATATATATATATATATATATATATATATATATATATGTGTGTGTGTGTGTGTTGCACTATACAGATGTGTATACAGACATATGTATGAGTATACATGTGTATGTACATGTAGACATATATAGACCTATAATATGTAAATAACCATATTCCTGTCATGTGTAAACCTCACAGTTGTCTTTACCCTCCCAGATGTATCTCACCATATGTATCTGCTATGTGTACATTATGATAAAACAACATATGTGATGCTACAGTCATATTAATAACAAGGGCTACACAATTTAGGAAGTAAAGACAATTGTTCAATACTACTCAATATGTGTATTGACAGCTATATTGGTAAAACAATAGCTGTCGTCACAGTGGTCATGGCGTAGTGGTTAAGTGTTCTGACTTTAGTGTACAGAGTCCTGTGTTCAAGGCCTGCATGGGCTGTTCATTTTGTTGTTGGGCCGAACAAAGGCTGTCAGATACAGAGTGGTTAAGGCAGTTTTGAGCAGCTTTAAGTGCGTTTGCGTGGGTTTGCGTGAAGCTAAGCGGTGCTAAGCTATGGGTAAACGTACGGGCTCTTACACAGTGTAGGCTTCACTTACTAGTGCGCAAATCAACCCAGCTGTTATATTGCAGCAATGTTGTAACTTGCTAAGCATGGCTTAGCCCTGGTAACCAGGTCATACCACCCAGTCTGATAACATAGCAGGGTAATGACATCTGTAATAAGTGTATGTAATGCCATGTACAATATATGCGCCTATGTGCTGTCATTACAGCAACAAGGGGTGTGAGTGTCATATGTGGGACACAGACATATATGAGGCCTGTACAGCACTGTTATCCATGTAAATGTGTTACATACAGGGGTATTAGGCCAGGGTACATCATGTCACACATGCCTGTGTGACACAATGTACCCTGTACAGCACTGTTATCCATGTAAATGTGTTACATACAGGGGTATTAGGCCAGGGTACATCATGTCACACAGGCATGTAGTGTATCATAAAACACCAGAGATCAGCATGTGCAGCTAATAATTCTTTTATTGAAAGTAACTATTGATTAGGCATGAAATGCCACAAAATACATAATAATCAGTTCAAACCGATTTCGGCTTTTCAGCCTTCCTCAGTGAAAAAACATTTGTCATGCACCAAAAACTCATGAATATTTATACATACCACCAACCAATGGAGAAATGGTATAGTTCAACCCTTAGGCTGGTTTGTCAATGCTATTTATATATTAATATATAATCATAGGTATCATCATCAAAAAAGTGTAAACCTGTTACAAACAATATGAAAAAATATAGAAAGTAATATGTATTATGAATAATATACATAAAACACGATTCACAAAGCTAAAAATGTAAATTATATACATGAAAAGTAATCAACAAAAATGAAAAAAAAGACTGTCAATAGTATACTATACTGTGGGCATACTGTGAAAAACCACAGATCACAGATCCCCCAGTGACATAATAATATGTATAATGTAATACCTACAACAAATCATCCACAAAAATAAGAATATTATACATGAAAATAATCAACAGTATGTAACATATCAGAACATGCTGTGGACAAATCACAAAGTCCCCAGTACCATGAATAGTGTAATTAGGGTAACTTATATAGATGCCCTTATAAAGTCATGGTGCACCATATCAATACTGATAATATGTATCTATACATTAACTATAAGTGGCAATGTTGGATGTAAAAATCATCAACTAGATTGAACACACAATTGTTTGGAATTGACTGGAATATAGACCTGTTTTTATAACAAAAATTCCACACCTGTGCTGGCAATAATGTGTTCATAAACACGAAATGAAGAAGAGTTCTGTGATATATAGCTGGACAATGTAGCCTATAATAATGAAAAAATACACAACATAGACTATGTCATTAGTTTGATTGGATTCATGGTTAATAAACAAGTGTGATCCCCACATCTATAATTGAATGATCCAATAAAGAAAAACATAACGAAAGTGGGGGCGCCATCTATAAACAGATGACAAAGTCTGGAGACCAACTTTTGGGCACTTTTCCATGTGGCCACTGTGGATGCTGTAATCAAGTAAGCAAATTAAAACAATTTACCAGTGCAAATACAAGTAGAGTATATGATCTTAGAGTTTTTGGCAATTGCAGTAGTAGATGGGTTATATATGTAGGACAGACATCATGTTCACTGAATGTTAGGATGGGGGAACATAAAAGTGACATCAGGAATATAAAAAAGAGACCAATGCTCTGTATCGACACACCTTAAAACACAATAATGCCAAATTCATGTTCATGATCATAGACAAAATTACTGGAGACAGGAGTAACCAACAGGGGTGGCATAATATTTTGAACCACAAAGAAAAATATTGGATCATTCACCTTGGGGCTCTTTTTCCCCCTGGCCTTAATGATCACTTATAATTGGGATTGATTGTAAATGCTGGAACCATCTTATGTCACTGGGGACTCTGTGGTTTTTCACAGTATGTCCACAGTATAGTATACTATTGACAGTCTTTTTTCATTTTTGTTGATTACTTTTCATGTATATAATTTACATTTTTATCTTTGCGAATCATGTTTTATGTATATTATTCATAATAGATATTACTTTCTATATTTTTTCATATTGTTTGTAACAGGTTTACATTTTTTTGATGATGATACCTATGATTATATATTAATATATAAATAGCATTGACAAACCAGCCTAAGGGTTGGACTATACCATTTCTCCATTGGTTGGTGGTATGTATAAATATTCATGAGTTTTTGGTGCATGACAAATGCTTTTTCACTGAGGAAGGCTGAAAAGCCGAAACTGGTTTGAACTGATTAGTATGTATTTTGTGGCATTTCATGCCTAATCAATAGTTACTTTCAATAAAAGAATTATTAGCTGCACATGCTGGCCTCTGGTGTTTTATCGATTCGTGGTTTGGCCGGGCATACCGTACTGGCGAGGCGTTGAGTTTTGCATGTAGTGTATCATGGCAGTACTACTGTTGACAGAGCTTACCCAGACAAGAGCAGAGTGCTAAATGTAGTACTGACAACAGGCATACCTGCAGGCATAGCTGGACACTGAGGCCACCCTGTTGTATCCCTGGTGTGAGCTGTGTCACAGTATATACCCCTTACTGGGTAATGATTCGACATGTGGAATGTAGCTGTAGACTACCGTCTGTAAAGCACATGTTAGTGAGGGCTTCTGACATGTAGTTATTGCATACATATTGTTGTCAAATGTAGCATCTATCTGTGAGCACACTCATCCTACTGCATAGCTACTTGCCAAGCTGATGACTGTCAGTCCCTGTACAGATGTGCAGATGGCAGGTATCCAGCTGGGATATGTACAGGCAACCTAAGCTTGACTGACACTGACATGTCTGCCCAGCTGTGTAAGAACTGGCACATATAGGAGATGTCACCCTTTATGCACCACTACACTACTGCAGTCAATAAAACATGCTTGGGTACAGGTCTCCATCACAGACACTAACCATGTGTTGTAATACATGTTGCATACATGTCAACTTGATCACCTCAGTGGCCATGTGCAGGAGGCACCTGGAGGATTGCCTGATGCATGTCATTCTCACCCTGTGGGTCACCACAGCTGTGTCTGTCGATAGATTGCCTGCTGCCACCTGGCAGGTAGCAGGATACCACTGTACACACAATGCCTACACAACCCATCTCTCCTTGGACAATAGCTAGATACACAACAATGAACACCTGCAATGATGCACCCGTGTACTGACACATGTGTATGTGTGCATGTCTGATTATAGCAGTGTCTGTGTGTTAGCACACCTGTACTTGGGAATTCTATGAGGGCCTTCACAACCAATGCAACACCCATTGCCATAGTCAGTTGAGGCTGCTGCTGTATGGGACCTTACATGTACCCTGTTAAGCTCCTCCCCATACCGGCTACATGAGCCTTGCAGTACCAGCACAACAGTGTTTTACAAATTGGTTGATAGCCATGGGGTACTCATTGTGTTCTGGCATGTGTGTGCAGTTGTGCATGTCCGTATATCTGTAGGGTACAGCATTCAGAGGCCACACACTCCAAATACAATACCCATTGCCACACAGTAGTACAGAAGGTGTTGTTAGTGCACATAGGTGAGGCATGACAATGCAACACCCTACTACGTGTGACATGTGCATTAGAGGCATATCCCTGTAGTACCACTGCTGGGGTATACTATGGGTTGTATTGAAGTCACAGCCAATGTGCAATGGTGAATATGGCAGAGTGTCATCATGGGTTTCAGGGAGTACAATATCCACTGGGGGATGTGGGTGCTGTGTACACTGTCATTACACCAAGGTACACCCAGTATATGTCCCATGTACTACATTATGGTTACCACTGTCACCATCAACCATACAGGTAACTGATACCACAATCCAGGCCAGTTATGAATGTGCTGTGTGCAGTCTACCTGTAACACACTGGACACATGGTCAAGTTAGTTAGCAGTGGTATCTTAGATGTGTGTCTGCCTGTTATGTGTCTGTTAATGTGTATATGAAGATATGTCAAACTACGTATTGTCCATATACACCCATTACATCCCCCAGTAGCATACTGTACATGTCTAGGGATGTTCTGCATGTAACATGTAACCTAGTACACACCTCATCCTGAATACTGTGTGGTGTGTGCAATGTAAGCCACACACTTCAGTATCACTACATAGCTAGGTAGGGGTCCAGTCCCAGTGTTGCCAAGCAACAGTTTTCGTGTATGTAGATGGGTCTACATCAGGTTGCAGGGTATACACACCTCAGTGGGTCACCTGTCCATGTGCCACAGGCAATAACCATTTCAGTAACCTGTGACATGTGTTCAACTGTACCCCAGAGATGTCACAGCCATGGTGTCACCACAGTGCCATACCCCATTGTGAAATATGACTGCAGACCATCCTCATGCTGACACATGTGCACCTACAACACAAATGGATAACATTATAGAGACCACAACCAACCAATGTTACTAACAGCTATAATGCATCATTGCTGGATGGTTACAGTACCTGCCATATATGGATTACACTTTACTCCTTACAACATTTTACACTGCAGTACTGTGGTACACTCTAGTACAGTCACTGTGTGCATCCAAACCTTATTAGCCTGTCCCTGCATTGATGGTATGGTTGACAGGGATGTGGCACAGGTATCATCATATGCACAGGGCATCCTTGTGCTGACATGTGCACACCTACAACACAAATGGATAACATTATAGATACCACAACCAACCAGTGTTACTAACAGCTATAATGCATCATTGCTGGATGGTTACACTACCTGCCATATATGCATTACAATTTACTCCTTACAACATGTTACACTGCAGTACCGTGGTACACTGTAGTACAGTCACTGTGTGCATCAGAACCATATTAGCCTGTCCCTGCATTGATAGTATGGATGACAGGATTGTGGCACAAGTATCATCATATGCACAAGGTGTGATGTTGGTTTGCCAGAGGACAAGGTGGGCCATACATTTGACACCATGTGTGTGGGTGAGGGGTGTACTGTGGTGAGCTGGGCGTGGTGCTGTGGTGTGTGTAGGTATGGGGTTGCCCTAGGTGTGTTTGTATATGTGTGGGTATGCATGCACACAGTTCTGCCATGTTGTTGCCCTACACAGGTGTTTATGGACCTCTGCAGACCATACCTGGCAAGGTATTCAGTTCACTGCCTCTGGCCATGGACACATGGACTGTACCTGCCAAGGGTTCCATGGGCACGTCCAGCTACAGGCCTCGATGTGCTACTCTCACCTGCTGATGGCAAATTTCCACTGCTACCAGGCCCCTCCTGGGACTGGCCAGGGCCACATGCACATGGCCTGCTGTGGTGTGGTATGGACAGCACCCTCCCACACTGTGGGGGCTGGTACTGCCACTATGGGAGCCCCTTGGTGTTCTAGCATGTCCACGTTGACTGCCAGCTGTGGCTGTTGCTGGGCTACGTCCATGCAGCCGTCGCCGCACTCCCATCACACGTTCAAGCATGGACAGACCACGGTCGATGAGGGCCATCATCTCACCTGACCATCTACCATGAACTCAGTTAACACATGTATGGCACCTGCCAGTTCATGGATGTCGTCACTTGCAGATGTCAGAATATCCCTCTGCATCCTCGGGCCCTATCTGGTGTTCCATTCTATACGTGCCTGCACCTCCATGACAGCCTGAAACATGCACCTGCTGGTACCAGCTATGTAGCCTCTGCCAGGGGCATGATTTCCAGCGACCCTACCATGAGCACCCTGGTGCATCTGCCTATGCGCTGCCCTGCCAGACATATGGCTATGTCTGCTGCGACTGGACATAGTAGGCATGGTTACCACACTTCCCTGTGCACAGGCACCAAATCCAGCTGTCCCTCTGCTATGGCCACTGGTGATGGGGTATGTGTAGGCACTGAAACTGTGTGCGGGGGTGGGGTGGTTAAAAGGGGGATGTCAAATGATGGCACTGTTTCGGCCCCTGACAACCCCACCTGTGCCTCAGCAGTACTATCATCATCTTCGGTGTCTGTATGGACACCAACATCATATTGCATGCAGGAGGGACCCTGACCCACCTCGCCACCTGTGGGGGAAAACAATACACACAGTTTAAAACCTGTACAGCATTGCCTAACAGTATACACACACACACACACACACACACACACACACACACACACACACACACACACACACGCACACCACCATAATAACTACCTGTCCATGACTTTACAGACAGTCTGATGTATATTTCCATGTGTTCCTCATCCTTCATCACACTTGGTAACATACACACATTGATACCACTCATTAACATATCAGTCCTCTAAATGCCTAGACAAGTGAGCACAAGACAAGACCTGTTACTACATTACTTGCCTGACCTGTGTGTAGTGGTGTTGGATGGCCTCACTGCTGTCATTCAGTGTTCGCCCTGCATATGTTCGGATGTCATGAGCATGGCCCCTATATGTGTGGGCTACTATGTTCACTCCATAATATCACGCACTGGTGTGTCATGTGTATGTATTACTCAGTACATGCCAGATATGCTACTCAATCAGCCTATCATGTAACAACTGTAATTTATGGATTCACTCCTTGGTGTTGACTAGTACTTCCCCAATGCATCTGTAGTGCTGCATATGTGGGTTGTAGGTCACCTCTCTGCTGAATGTGATATTAAGGGTATACCTGGTGTCTACCTTCCCTCTCAATGCCTGTTCCATGCTACAGACCTTATTATACTATCAGCTATCCTGTGATTACATACATGATAAGTGATAAGTATTCCTGATGTGTAATGTGGCAGTCCATGTACTGCATGGTCCCAAAGGGAGGTACTGCTGTATGAACACCCTACAATCATACATGTGCATACATGGTCACCCACACAAACACACACACATGCACACACGCATCCTACATGCATCAACCTCCCTCCACCTCACCAGAGTGACCCTACAGACAAACTAACTAACCACCAGGATGTACACACACACACACACACACACACACACACACACACACACACACACACACACACACACACACACACACACACACACACACACACAGATACAGGTGAGGTTGCACAATGATAGTACACACAGTCCTCCTATTACCCATCTGTCCACATGCAGAACATATGGTACACAACAGCATGCAGTGCAGCTATAGTCAATCCATGCTAGCAATGGTATACATTTGTGTGATGCATGTGCTGTGTCACTAGGTGATGCCCCTTCCCCTGGATACCACTGCACCCATGTACGCAGTATTGATGTGCACCTGTTCTGTACCCTGCCATGTACTGTGCACCACACCTCACAGGTGTACAACCCATTGTGGAATGTGTAGTACTGTGCCAGTTATGTCAGCTCTAATGCTCACCGCCCCTATGTTTTTCAGCAACACATACCTGGGTTGATATGTGGACAGATGTCATTTGTGAATGCCTGATGTCTGATTTACAGCTCTCAACATCAGTGGACCATGTATGACCAATCTAATACTCTTACACTAGCAACCATCAGAGCATACCATGGCTATGGGGGGTGTACACACCCTTCTTGATATGATGCACCCATCCGTGATCTGCATTGGCACCACATCACTGCATATCTTAACAGTACATGAGCCCGATATGTGACATATGTCCTGTACTTTTACATGTAGTGTCTACAGAATGTGTTAGGTGTGCGGATGCTGACCGCGATGCGTACACTTTGTGTGGGCATATGTGTGCTATGACGGTTTGTTGTGCCTCTTGTTGTGTGTACTACAGCAGTCACTACTCTTGGTGGGGGTATACCAGCATGGGCCATCTGCAATTGTCAATGTATGTTCAGTCTGCCCTACACATATCCCCCTAATCTGCATGATTGCAAGGTCTACTCATGTGCACATTCCTTGGTGTTCACACACTGCCATCACTATTGCTGTGGGGGTAGGGTTATGTCTGCCACAGGTCCTGAATCTGACTATGTGCAGATACAGCCATTCTTAGCATCCTTAGGATCCCTGCTGCAGTGCACTGGTGTGTCAGCCTGACACCCCCCCTCCTTCAGCCTTTTTGCAGATGCATGACAAGTAAGCCCTACACATGTGTGTCACTTTGCAATGTCCCATACACTGAACACCACATGTTACAGCCTAGCCCAGCTGATAATTTGGACTACTGTAATGCCTTATGCCAAAGTGTATCTCTGCAGCAGTTGCCATTGTCCTACAGGTATATACACTGGTGTTGCACTGTATATGGGTGTTGTTCCAAACATGTCCCTACTGTAGGCCATGCCTCCCACCAGTATGTTACTCCCTGTGGACACATTCTGCAATTACAGGATGTTGGTTATCATGCAGGTGTCTGACATACCGTTCCAATAACCCATCATGGTCACCCCTGTGATTTTGTGAATTTCACAGCAACAACACGTGCACATGTACAGCATGCATTCTGGGTAGGTGTGTTAGATATTTTCATGGAATATACCATCGCCATTACATGCCCGGTGTGTTGGCAAGCATCTACATAAACCATACTCACCAGCTACAGGCTGCTGCCTTGCTGGTATCCTGGAGCAACCTACATAAGAGGGTGAGAGATGCAGTGTCAGTGGCCACACCTGTGGCAGTTCTACAGGGTGGATGCAGTATTACATTACATCAATGGTACATTTCCACAATACTACCATATATGGACATCTGTTTATCACTACTATGCAGCAACACAATATATCTATGACATGTCAGATATGCATGATCTACCTGTACTGATGCAGATGTATATGCAAGAGTGGTCTACTGATGTGCCCTGTGGCCTTACCTGCACACTCCTTGGCCAGTGTGTGAGTGGCACCCACCTCTACAAAGGTGTCTGGCAGTTGGTGGCTGGCCGGATGGGCTGGAGCCATGAGGTTGGCCAGTAGATCCTCCACATGTGTCATGGGGGATGGATGGCTTGGCTCCCACAGTGGCAAGGCGATCCCCCCAGACTGCAGCAGCACACTGACAGACATTGCGAAGCAGGTCAGAACAATGATGCCGGACTTGCTCATAACTGCGGTTGTGCAGTCTGACATCATTGACCCTGTGGACTAGGGCATTCCACAGGGTGGTCCACTCCTGCTGCTCATTGGAAGCCTGGCCAAACAGGACAGGGTAGTGCTGGATTAAATAGGTGAGCTGTACTTAATTTTTGGCAGCTGAATAAGAAGGTAGCCATGCATGTGACATCTTGGCTGAAAGACATAAAGATGGAAACAGGTCTGAGCAACTCATACAGCAAGGTTACCACAGTTCTTAATACACATCTCTGTCAACCCCCACCATATCAGCGACAACAAACTGTGCATACAACTCATTTGGTATGGCTACAGCTTACCTACCAGTGGGACAGATATTGTATTGTACCACACCTTGTGCAATGTGTTTGTAGCCATGTTCCCTGTGTGGACACTATCATTGCTGGCATGTTACTGACTATTCACCTGCATGCCATTGTCAGAGCCACTATGTTTCCATATATGCCTGTGGTATGGCTGCTTAGTGATTGCTGCACATCTGACATTCTGTGTTATTGGGGATATCTATGCATGCTGTTGGACATGTTCCGGGATTGTGTAGACTATCACTACCAACATATGTTCTATAACAGTGACACCATAGCATGTATATGTACTATTGCCCAGCAGAACCATCTCTCCAAACCCATCTGCCCATGTTACCTGGCCACATAACATGTGTGTCCCACCCTGAGGCCTCCTCATGTACTCGTCAGCAATACCGTCAGGTGGAACCAACCTAGAGGATGTTGCCCCCCCCCCCGGGGCACACACAGACATGTTCCTATCCCCTGAAGTCAGGTCCAGGGTCTGTTCCATAACAGGCTCCACAGACACATGTGGGATGTGCTACATCACTCTGAGGCACCCAGTACACATTCACAGGGCTGACATGGTCCTCCTGCTCAGCCTCCAGGCTAGCCACCTTCAGGACGTGGACTGCTGTTGTGAGTATCAATGGGTGGGAGGATTGTTCCCACTGTGTCCATATTGGGGCCCATGGGGCATCCACATCACAGACCACACACACCATCCAGGGTGTTTACCCACCACATGTGTCACATACCACCCCTGTAGACTGTCCTCTATACCTACAAACCCTGACCACCTCCACAACTATACCTGCCATATTTCCCCATATTCCCATTTCATACTTCACAGACAAGAGCAATGTGGTCCCAACAAGGGGTTCACATGTAACATACCCGTCTATGTTGCACACACTGCCAGCTGTAGATATCTGTGTGTATTGCTATGTGTCCTGTTTCCACACACATAGCATGCAGCACTGTGGTAGTAATATAGGGGACATGTATATACATACATACATGTTTGTGTGTCTGTTTGTAAATATGTAAACATGTGCATATAGATATATATCTACATATTTGTCCTTATATGTGATGTATATATGTGCTCGTATATATGTCTACACATGCGTATCTGTATACTTGTGGACATACATGTATATATATATATATATATATATATATATATATATATATATATATATATATATATATATATATATATATATATGTATATATATATATATATATATATACACACATACACACACACACACACACTATATATATATATATATAAATATATATATATATATACACACACACACACACACACACACACACACACACATATATATATATATATATATATATATATATATATATATATATATATATATATATATTTTTTTTTTTATATATATGTGTACATATGTACATATGTACACATATGCATACTTATATGTGGGGTACATTCAGACATCAGGTCCACAATCTTGCATCACCTTTCTGCACAGCTGCACTGTTCTGCCTTGCTACAACAAAGACAGGTGCCACATATGGACACAGCCTGACATTAGGGGCTATATGTAGGATCAGATTGCAGGTAACCATATTATACACCTATGGCATCCCTGCATGATACATTACAGATTAACCTGAGTATCCTACAATGGATGGGCTGTGGATCCCACATGTCCATCATAATGGCATTACTTCCACCACCAGGTATTGGCCATGTAATATACATACTTCCCATTACACAACACACACTATGATGGCTTACATCTTGTCAGTCAGTGCTGATCTGCACAGTTGACAGCTATGGCCCACTACCCGCAGGGACAGACTCTAATGTCCATAGCAGTTGTTCAGTTGAACATCATTACAACACCTGATGGCACATATAAATTGTTCCACATCATCTATCCCATTATTATGGACCAAGTACTGCATTCAATTACATGCATATATACTTCACATACCTGTTGTGGGAATGATGCCTGTTCTGGATAGTTTGCTGGATGTAATTAATTTCTTTTTTTTTTTTTTTTTTGCTTTGGCTTTGCCTTTGGCTTTCACTCTCTCTCTCTCTCTCTATATATATATATATATATACACAAATATATATATATATATATATATATATATATATATATATATATATCCATCTCTCTCCAGTAAATGGATTGAGCTGCTTTGAATAGATTGCAGCATGGATTTTGTAGGTGATGCACATGATCAGGTGATAGCCTCTGCACCAGTCAGTGTCCTCCACTTGCTACCTGCATGCAACATGCTGTGTAGTACTTCCAATTACCACTGTCATGGCAACCACCTACCATAAATCCTTACATCATGTGGCCGTGGTCCCCTTACCTTTCCTGTATGATAGACATCCTTCCTGTCTGTGAGCATCAGTGTTATAGACAGCAGATAGCAACACCTCTTACAGGAGAACCTGCACACTCAGGCTAGCTACATATTTGTAGGATGTCCGAGAACTACAGACAGAGTGTGAGTAGAGTTGTTATATGCATTGTATAGCACTGGTGTTACAGGGTTTGTTTATACATACTAGTTTAACTTGGAATGCAGTCTGTTTGCATAGCTCTCAACTGTGGGCCTATCCTATTGATAGCCAGAGGTGTGCCTATTATGTTTTGTCTGTCCACCACACAGGTCTTGTGTCAGATATATCACTGGCAGTGTGTGTGTTAAGTGCTATCAGTACATGGCTACATCCATTTCTGTTTCTAACTTCATATTCCTAAGTGTATGTTGCAGACTATCCTGTAACATCAGCGACTTGCTTAGTGTATGACAACTGTTTTGCACATATGGACCTGTGTTCCAGCCTCTGTCCTCCACCTACATACCAGGCTTTGCACATATGACATACTGTCAGGGGTTGTTCTGTAGTGGGCTGTGAGTATGTCATGCTGCCATTCCTGCCATCAGTCCACTGTTGTTGTGTCCCCCACACATACTGTGGGGTTGGGGCCTTATATGTGTGGGCTTCACCTACATGATACATGTGTGCCCTTATGAACTCCATAGGCCAGTGTATGTAACATTCATATATGGCCCTTTATTATTGAGTCTAGCGGGGGGGGGGATGCACCATAAGCAACCTAGGCCGATACATGTGGGAGTATCAGGGGTAAGTGGCCATGTCGTGTCAAGTCCTGGTTATGGGATCTGCAATAGTTGGTAGTATATTGCAGGGCAGACGTATTTGGCTGTGGGGGGAATACCTATTCGTACAAGATGTATGTTGTTTGGGGCCTCTCAACCCCATTAACGGTGCATGTGGACACATATATTTTTGTTATGTTTCCATTTTTATCTACAGATGTATATCCGTATATATATATATATATATATATATATATATATATATATATATATATATATATATATATATATATATATCTGCTTACACATATATAAATTGCTGTATATATATATAATTGCTGTATAGATGTAGACATATATATCAATAGATGTATGCATATGTATGTATATATGTATATATATATATATATATATATATATATTTAATATATCTATTTAGATATGAATATATATATATATATATATATATATATATATATATATACACACACACACACACACACACACACACACACACACACACACACACACAAACACACACATCTACATGTTGAAATACATTCCCTGTACTGTTGAATGACTGGGCTGGATGATATGTTTGTGAAAACATCAGGGTTATGCATATCTGACATGGCTTAGTGGTAAATCACTTTGGATATGGTGTGCAGGGTGCTGGGTCCAACCCTTGAAGAGGCTGTTTATTTTGTTGCTGGGCAGAACAAGGGCTGTTGGATACAGAGTAATTAAGGTACGTTTAAGCAGTTGTAAGCGGGTTTGCGTGGGTTTGCGCAGAGGTAAGCACTGCTAACTTCCGGTTACAGTTTCTTATACTCAGTTAGCTTTTCCTTTGCTTAACCTGTGCAGGCATTGCTTACCCCCATGCAAACAGGCTTAAACCCACTTACTGCTGCTTAAAAGTGCTTACTCTCGCTTACCCCCATGATAATTTCTTTAAAAGAAAAGAAAAAAGGGTTGATAGGAAAGTCATGAAAAAGGGGCACAAAGAGGGAATGACAGTAGAGGAAAATAGCTAGCGATGTGCAGGAAGGGTGTAGAGAAGGTCCATAGCTGCCCATTTTTTCTACAGCAACAGCTGTGCATATGCACTGACTTTGGGGGTAGATTTGGACACTCAAACCCCTAAGAGAGGGGTGAAGCAACAATAATATGTTGTGATGCAAATTAGACCAGATTACATGTGTCCAATGGACTCATGTGCAAATTGGACAGCTATGTATTTGGCGAGATTTTTTTTGGGGAACAGATTGCCCTTTTTTTTTTCAGGTGAGAGTGAGATGTTGGGGAGGGATGGTAGATATATTTGGGGAGGAAGGTTGGGTAGGTTAACAGACAAGACAAACAAGACGCATACAAGGACAGGTAGACACCTTGACGGGGAGGGGTGTTGGGACATCGGAAGCCCAAGAGCCCCCTAGTGGAAACAGTGAGACTGAGATCCCACCCATGGGCAGTCTCCACTGCACCTTCACAGCCCGAAAGGTGGCTGTGCTGGGGGCTGAGTCGCAGAGCCAGGCCGACCCTCTAGTTGCGACACATGGCCCTTGAGCTGGTGTAGCAGATCTCCGACCTCCCTGTAGAGCTCGCTATGCACCACGACCCAGACCTGTCGACGGGTGACAAGTTCCTGTCTGCACTCACTTCCAGGGGGGACAAGCCCCATCCCCTGAGGCAGTTCCACCCGAAGGTGGTGCAGGACCAGTGGACAAGGAGGTCCAGGGTTGGGCCCCAGATGTGCTGGTGCCCGGTGCCACGGCCAGCTGAGGTGGGACAGGTAGGTCCGCTGGGACCTGCCTTTCCAAGCGTGCTATAGTGTTTAAATTTTATCATCATATGTGGGTTAGTAATAGTCAACACATTCCAGGGTTAGGTATAACAGCATTCATAGATATTCCCATTAACCCAGACACCAGATACGGAACAGTTGCATAGCAGACGGAAGACATGCATATATGGGACCACAGTGGTAATAACAACAGCATGCAGGTACATTGATGGCACCATGCCACCAATGTTGGAATATTTCAATGTAGCACATGCATGGAAACCAATTTAAATAATTATCAACCAATAGGACATTATCAGAACAGTGATGTCATTACATACACGTTGAGGTGGGTATGTAGTTTATTGTTGGAGATATGGTGGGGGGAGAGAAAGATATCAATTAACAACTATTATATTCCTGTAGTCCACATTACGTTCCTAGTCAGTGTTGTTATCTGTACCTTACAAGTATTACTACAGTACCCTATAGTCTTAGTTTGGACAGTGATATAGCTGCCGTCATTGTTATACATGAACTGGTTTTACCTGCAGTATACACCTCTTACCTGGTATACCTGTGGAGGAAATGTTTTTTAACACTAACTGTTTCTACACATACTCCCAGATTCCAGGTTGATGTTGTGCATATAGCTGTCCATCTCTTTCTGCACAGACTCTGGCCATGTCTTGACCACATGCAGGTGAACCGGGACATATCTAGGCTATTGCCTTCTTCAACCTTTAGTGACTTACCACACTCTTATACAGGCTTTCCTAAACAGTTATATTATGTAGCACAGTGTGGGTGACAGTGATCAGTGATACCTTATTATTCAGAGCAACTGCAATGCTCACAATTCCATACAATACCAGAGTAAACAGTATATCAAGCTTTTTTTTCTCGGCACTGTGTTTGTATCTGGCTTACCTATGGGAACAATGTTTGTTAGCACTACCTGAATGTTGCCACACAAAGTACCAGATTACATATTAGTATTATGCACATACATCTCACTCTGTTACTGTACACACTCTGGTCACAGCTTGACAACATGGGGTGTAGATAGGACATACTTGGCTTATTACTCTCATAACAGTTTTGTGAGTTGCTAGAGTGACAGGTTTGTTCTCATAGATGTGTGACAATCAGTTATATTCCCTTTTTGCTGCCTAGACATCTGAGATCATCCCACAGACTTCCCAGGGGGACAGGGTGACAGGCAGCAGATATGGGCCCATATACTGACATTCTGGTCTTATCTGTACAGTTGTGGGTTATGACTCTGTATGCAGCTTACTTCCACTCCCAGGATTCAGACCATGGCTGTGTCTGCTACAACTTAAACACTGTCCATCAGAGCTGTGTGTGCTATATAGATATTGCCGAATATCTGCTTTCTGTCTCATAATTCTCCTGTGGTTTTGCATTATGACCTTGTATTACAACACTCTTATACAGGATTTCCTAGACAGTTATATTTTGTAGGACAGTGTGGGTGATAGTGATGAGTAATACCTTATTATTCAGAGCAACTGCATCAGTCACAATGCCATACAATTCCAAAGTAAACAGTACCAGCACAGGGTATTATTCTTGAATTTCTGGACATTGTGTTGGCATCTGACAGACCTGTGGGAGAAATGTTTGTTAGCACTACCTGAATGTTGCCACACACAGTACCAGATTCCACATTACTATTATGCACATACATTTCACTCTGTTACTGTACACAATCTGGCCACAGCTTGAAAACATGGGGGTGTAAATGGGACATACATGGCTTCTTACTCTCATAAGGTTTTGGGGAGTTGATAGTGTGCCAGCTTTGTTCTCATAGATGTATGTCAATCAGTTGTATTTCCTGTTTGCTGCCTATATGTCTGGGACCATCCCACTGATTTCCCAGGGGGACAGGTTGACAGGCAGCAGATATGGGCCACTTTACTGGACATTCTGGATATATCTGTACAGTTATGGGGTATGATTATGTATGCAGACTACTACCACTGTCAGGATTCGAACCATGGCTGTATGTGCTAAAACAGCAGTTCACTTCTAAGTTGCATGTGCTGTTCGGATTTTGTTGTCTGCCTTTTCACTGTTTTCTGTCTATGTGTCTCTCAGTTGTACTAAAAGGCCTCTGGGTATTACACCAGTCATATATAGGCATTCCTACACATTCTATTTATGGTGCACAGTGTGGATAACAGTGCTTAATACAACAGTGCTATTATGTGATTGCATATCTGGATTATCATATGATACCAGAGTATACACATGCAGTCCAACAGTTAGACTTTTATTGTCAGGCTATTACGCTTTTATTTACATACAAACTATATGAGACTCTTCCTGCCATATTCTCCAGTGTATGCAGTACTTGCCTTAAACAATACAGATTTTATACAGGCAATTAATTTACTAATACTTTTAGAATTATTTCCTATGACAGTACATGCAAGAGTGTAGCTGACCTGCCTTGCATCACAACCTCTCCAGGTGACTTCCATGGGCCTTCTGGTTCACGGCCCGCTCACTTGCAGCTGTGGAGGACATAAGAGGAATATTTAGCCATACCTATCCATGATATACATGAGCTGGCAATTATTACACACATAGTGGAGTGATGCTTGCACGCAGCTGGGACAGCACCTGCCATTCTAGCCTCTTGAATCCACTGCTCCGAGAGGTCCCCCTTACACTGCTTCAGGTCGGCATAGTGATACCTGAACTGCTCACCAGTTTGGGGTATGCCAGTGGCACTGGTGAGGTCACAGGTGAGATGGTCCCAGGCTTCTGGCTTGAATTGGGAAGCCTGGTACTGCCCCTGCAGCAGTCTCTGCTCATGGTCTTTGACAAGGAGTCCTACCATGACTCTGGACTCCTGGATGCACCAGAGGTGTGCCCAGAAGCGCACGTCTTCTCCCCTTTCTGCCATAGTGCCTGCAAGGGGAAGCTCCAACCAGTTATGAGATGTATTCCCACCTGTTTGGTTTAGGTAGGGCTGATTTCTCACAATTTACTGTGATTGGCCAGTTTTGAAAAGGCTAGGCTATGGGCAAACCTGCTTACCAAAGGTTGGCATTGTTTAAAGGGGGTATACCACTGGGCACATTGAGTTAGCTGGCCTACACATTGCTTACACCTCCTAAGCTGGCATGTGCAATGCTTAGTGTTGCTTACATTAGACTTTGCATTATATTTTCTTTTTGGCATTGATTTCTTATTCATTACACCTCATATATATATATATATATATATATATATATATATATATATATATATATATATATATATATATATATGCCTGGTATCTATGATTCATGGGTACGTACACTGTGTGGTGTCCTTGTGTTTTATTGCGGACTTCAACACTCTATCACAATTACACCTCACATCTGGGCTTACTGCTGTACTCCAGTTCACATATTTATGTTATGTAGTGGGTTATAGAACATTTGACTGTATACTGATTCCTTTTACAGGTTCAGTTTGATTTTACTATAGCGAGGACTTGTTTGGTGATACCTTATTCTTCTATACTGCTGTGATGGCTTGGTGGTTACCTACTGTGACTGTGGTGTATAGGATCCTGGGTTCAAAACCTGAAAAACTGTTTATTTTATTGCTGGGCAGAACAAAGGCCATTAGATACAGAGTGATTAAGGCACTTTTGAGCAGTTGTAAGTGGGTTTGCACAGGTTTGTGCGAGGGAAAGCAATGCTAACCTCCGGTTAAAGATGCTTACAGAGAGTTAGCTTCAAAATTGCTTAACCTGTGTGCACATTGCTTACCCCATGCAAATGGGCTTAAACTCACTTACTAGTGCTTAAATATACTTACTACTATTTATTGGTGCTTACACTTGCTTACTAGTGCTTACTTCCACTTACAATTGCACCGATTTAGACACTAATATCTAATGGTTTTTGGGAATGTGGGGGATTTGGAAGATGTATGGAGTTGTCATTCATTACACATATTACCTTCCATTTGTATCCATGATTCCTGTGTACATATACTGTATGGGGCACATGTGCTTATCTGGGGACTTTGCAACATTATGACACTGAAACCTCACATATGCATTTAATGCAGTACTCCAGTTCACAAATATATGTTATTTAGTGGGTTATGCAACTAAAATATTGGTCATAACGTGATTTGCCATGGAAAATGGAATGTGCTGCAGTGGGACTCAAACCAGGAATGCCTGCTTATAAGGTGAATGCTCTGTCCACTACACTATTGTTATACTGCTTCATTTGCATATATCTTCCTTGTTATCCTCTTTAGCCATTTAAGCTGCATTAACCGTAGCTAAACGATGGGCACACGTGCACCTACGGTTAGCTTTGAATGGTTTCTTAAAAAAAAAATAAAGGTTTATTTATTAGATTTGTATTTACTATTGCTGTTGTACACGTGGGGAATGTTGCTGTGGATATGTGGACACCTATGAGTGGTCTCACTCATTCCTTTGGCCTTTCTGCTGTTCTTCATTTTGGGGGGTGTATATTCCGAGGGCTCTGCTCTCAGACACACCCCCTGCACTCTTACACGCTCCGTGTAAGATTAGGAGTTCAGGCAGTGCGCCTTCATTAATATGCATGGAGCTCTGCCATCCTGCTCCTAAACTCCTGCTTCCGTGCAAGACTAAACTAGTCCTGCATGGAAGATTAGTAAATCTGGGGGATAGACTTTTTATTTTAAATATACCTCTCTGTTAAGTTCACTTTCTTTTTTCCACTAATATTAAATCACCACATTTAATAATGTCTACCATAACTTTTATATGTTGCATTATCTTTCCTTTTTCTTTCTTTAAATCACAATTATAGTCTCCTATCATCATTATGGACATATTCACCACCACAGACCTTTTATCTCTTCAAAGATGTTTTCATGTATGTTATAGTCATATAAATAATCCTTTACCTTTTTTTCTTGTATCACATACTGCCAGTTCTTCCTGGAATAACTAACATTATATCCATTATTTTTGCTACTGCACTTTTCATCACAACAGTTATGCCTGAGCACATCTTATTTCCTATAGACCAGTATATTTTCTTCACCCGTACAGCTCCAACATTTCCCCTTGTCTCTTTTCTAATGCACGGAAAACCAAATGTAAGTCACACAAAACCAGGAAGAGACTCCAAGACTGTCAAATGAAGACAATAATTCGATAAAAAGGCAATTCCTTTATTCGACTAAAATGCAAAAATATCCAAAAATCAATGCAGTCACTTAGCAGTTTTAACCTCAGAGCTCTTGTAGAGCTCTGAGGTTAAAACTGCTAAGTGACTGCATTGATTTTTGGATATTTTTGCATTTTAGTCGAATAAAGGAATTGCCTTTTTATCGAATTATTGTCTTCATTTGACGGTCTTGGAGTCTCTTCCTCTTTTCTAATGCATCTTGTATCCAAGAAACATATAATGCCCGCATTTATTTTTACACTATTCTGTTACTGTCATGTCTCTGACTTCACTCATAATTCAGTTTATATTTACAGCTAGCACTGAAACATTATTTTCTCTCCTTCTTAAACTTCCCCAATGGATTTTATGTTCTCCTCCTCATTCTCTTGAACTGTTTCATTTTCCCCTTCTTCTATCATATCACCTTTTTGTTTGATTTTATTTAATTGTAATTATTTCATACATATTTTTATCTGTACTTTAGCATCTCTTTCTGTGATTGTTTCAATACTCTTTATCCATTAGTAGTTTTAGTAATCAGGAAAAGCTCTGGCTGCTGTCTGGTCCTCTCCCAGTGTTTTTCTTGCCTGTGTTACCCTGCTCTTCTTGTGCTTCCAACACTAGTCTCTAGGAACATAAGGACCCTCTCCAAATACCAGCAGGCTCACCTCTCAGCCTTAAACTCCCTGCATCCTCTCTCAAGGATATAAGAAAAGTATGTTTGCTGTCTAAGTACTTCCAGTTATTTATCTACCATTGTACCATTGCTATAGGTGCCAAAGCATGTTTTGAGCCAGGACAGCCATCAGCCTCTACCCCCCCTCTCTTTAGTACCTTAACACTCACCACCCCCCTCTACCATCTATACGCAACTCCCCATCCTAGCTTTCACTCTTCCCCCGTCTTTAATACAGCTACCTCCCTCACATATCTACCTGCAATACAGACCTGTCCACTAGATGGCAACCTTCTCCTTATCTCATCTCATTCTTATCCACCTGTTTCTATATTGCTTACCTTATTTTCTGTAGTCCCAGACCTGTTTTTTAGCTCCTCTAACTACAACCTATACTATACTATCTACTACTACCATTTCTAGGTTCTCTCATCACTGTTCTTACCCAATTCTGCATTATCAAACTTACCTTCCATAGCCAGTACTGCTGATTGTTTTTCCTATAGCTGCTTCTTTACCTGTCCTCTGATTAAGAACTTAGCTCCTTCTCACCTCTCCACTTTCTATCTTTCTCCCTGTCCCTTGGTCCCAGTTGTTTGTAACCCTTGCCTTTTCTAGCTCACTTCCATTTTATACCTCTTCCACATCTTGCAAGCTGTCAATTAGTCTGTTCTGATACTGTCTGTCTCTGTCTCTTGCCCCTCCTACCTTTACCTGCTCTTCCCCCTACTCTCCTCCCCTCTACACCATTATCCTCTAGACTCCCATAAATAACCTGGGTTTTGTGGGGCGCCATCTTTAGTAATCTGGACAAGCCCTGGCTGCTGTCTGCTCCTCTCCCAGCATCTTTCTTGCCTGTGGTATGTAATGTTTACGTCTGTTGTTGTTTCAGCAGTCTAATTGCTGCCATGCTTAAGTGTGCACTGTGTGTATAATAACCATCGCCTACTCTGCTGCTGTTTAATTGCTCTAGTATGTGTATATTTTCAATGTCTCCTAAACTGCTGTTGATGTAACACGAGTATTTTTGCTTGGGCGTACATCTCTGTAGTTTACTTTGCATCTTGCCTCTCTTGTGGAGCATCATATAGTGTGTGCGTTGCTTATTTATTGTCTAGGTTTAGGTTAGTTTTAATCTCGTTCTCAGTAAGCCGGTATTCCTACCGGCGAGGTCAATATTGTATCCCGCCTCATTTGTGGAGAATTGGTAGAGTGCTTGCTTAGTTAATTAAATGTTTAGGTGCAGTTTAACCTCATCCCCTATTCACATTGGTGTTTAGTAAGCCAATAACGGCTAGAACTCATTTCGTACCCTGTCAGTACCTTTGGAGCATTGGTAGTGTGTTAGCTCAGTCCAATTAATGTTTTGGTGTAGATTAAACAAATCCCCGATCTACACTGTTGTTTTGTAAGCTGGTAACAGCTGTAGCTACTCTCGTATCCTAGCAGTACCTTTTATGGGTGGTTCAGCATTCTATGTTGGTTCCCCAAGGTTGGATACAACTTTTCTGAAGTACGCCATCCACATGGTGGCATAATGAGTGCATTAGAGCTTGCTCTTATACCTAACTGTGTATTTGCTATTTTCAATGGATTGTAACTCAATGGTTAAGGTATTCTGGTGCTTTAATAAGCAGGTACAGGCTAATTATTAGCACGCCGCACTAGTGGAACCATTTCTGAGCATGCCTACACTACTACTGTTCTGTGTCATGTCTGTAAATGGCTTTCGAATGGCGATACCTTTTAAGCTTAACTTGAAGCATAGCCGCTCTCTACTTTCTTCCCTCTGCTGATTTTGGTATTCAGCAGCATTGTTTTTCTAAGCCCAAATGTGGCTTTTTAACTATGCCTATCCCGTGGGGACTCTAAATGGATATTAGTACCTACTCTGCTGCCTAGCAGCTCACTAAGTACCTCCCTTCAGCAGAGCATTTCTCGCTTAAAGTGGATAAATTGGGTCAATATAGTGCTAGTGGACAAGGATATAGCTAACACTGGGAATAAACACAGCGGTTTCCTTGCAATTGTCAAAACTATGTACATGTTAGCGATCTCCTGCCCTGTAGAGTCCTAGGAGCTCTAAATGCTTTATAGGCTAACTGGAACTGTAGAGGTTATTCCTTTGTGTTTAGTTCCCCACATTTTACTCCATAAAGTGCTCCTCTAGCACAACAATGTTGCAGGAGCTTCCTTTGCACATAAGCAGTTATTGGTTAATTTGCCCCTGGGGCCAGCTGTGTTCCATTAGGCTATGTGTACTTCAGGTAATGAGCTTTTAGCTCTTTCCTAGTAAATGGCAATAACCACTAGTAGCCTTTCTGGTCCCTTAATTCTGTAGAGTATTAGGAGCTACTTTGCTGAGAATAGTACACCTGGGTATCAGTCCCTGCTGTCTGCTGTATTAAACCCCTAGACTAGCTGCATAGCTGCTCTGAGACCTGCTAGTCACAATTTATCTGTGTTGTACTACATCCAGGGCTTAAATAGCATATCTCAAGGCATTGATAGCAGTCCTACTGACCCTCCACTCAGGGTCGTAACACAACATTGACTCATAGAATTAGATTTTAAGGTGTTCAGAAGTGTTGCTCCCTAGTAGCAGTGAATGTTTATTGCTAACTTTATTTTTACTGCTTCTGCTTAGTGGAACATACCTCTTGTATTATAATTTTTTTCTATTGTTGCTACCAAGAAAATGGAAATGTATTGTTACTACCTTTGTACATTGTCTCAGTGAATGTCTTGTGTAACTTGACCACACTTGCCTGGCTTGTGCTATTATTTCTCTCATCTGCTTTGTCTCTCTTCCACCCTTATGTTACCCTGCTCTTCTTGTGCTTGCAACACTAGTCTCTAGGAACCTAAGGACCCTCTCTAAATACCAGCGGGCTCACCTCTCGGCCTTAAACTCCCTGCATCCACTCACAAGGATACAAGAAAAGTATGTTTGCTGTCTAACTACTGTCAGTTATTTCTCTACCATTGTACCATTGCTATAGGTGCCAAAGCACGTTCTGAAGCAGGACAGCTAGCAGCCTCTACCCCCCTCTCTCTTTAGTACCTTAACACTCACTCCCCCTCCTCTACCATCTATACGTAACTCCCCATCCTAGGTCTCACTCTTCCCCTGTCTTTAATACAGCTACCTACCTCACATATCTACCTGCAATACAGACCTGTCCGCTAGGTGGCACCCTTCCCCTTATCTCATCTCATTCTTATCCCCTTGTTTCTATATTACTTACCTTATTTTCTGTAGTCCCAGACCTGCTTTTTAGCTCCTCTAACTACAACCTATACTATACTATCTACTACTACCATTTCTAGGTTCTCTCATCACTGTTCCTACCCACTTCTGACCTATCAAACTTACCTTCCATAGCCAGTACTGCTGATTGTTTCTCCTATAGCTGCTTCTTTAACTGTCCTCTGATTAGCTCCTTCTCACCTCTCCACTGTCTATCTTTCTCTCTGTCCCTTGATCTCAGCTGTTTGTAACCCTTCCCTTTTCTACCTCACTTCCATTTTATATAGGGTTGCCACCTTTTAACAAGGCCAAAGTGGGACATGGGGGTGTGACCAATAGGGTAGGGTGTGTGACAACTATGACACTGGCCACACCCCTACCATGACATCACCACAGATGTTAAAGGAGATGCAGTATTACAGTTATGGATACAACATTGTGACATTACAGCATACTGAAAACTCAAACCATTTAAATGAAGTGAACTATTACTGCAAAAACACACATTACTCAGTTGTAACAGTAAATAAACCATAAAGGAATAAAAAACACACTACTCATTAAACAAACTTGTTTATTTAAAAAGTTTAAAAATTTATAAACCGACCATGACTATTCAGAAAGAAAACTTAAAAAAATCTACATACCACATACAAACCCAGTATAAAATTAAGACATTTTATTGTCAATTAAAGCTAAAGCAAAGAAAAAACGCAAAACTACTTACTGTACCCTAGTACTACATACTGCACACTAGCAAATTAATGCTAAACAAAGAAAAACACAAAATTACAAACTGCACCCTAGTATTTTATACTGCACACTAGTACACTAAATCACTTTTTTTAAAAAGTGTATTTTGAGTTTGATTTTATGGCTTGAAGAAGGGCCTGATTTGAAACAATATTTGAGTAAAAGTCACAACATTTCATCCGGTAATTTACAGTCATCATTAGTTCAGCTTTTAACAAGTCCACACTACATCGGTTTCGCACATCTGTCCATTTACCTTTCACCAAAGAAAAAACTCTTTCTGCAAATGCGTTTGAGGTCGGTATAGATAAAACCCTAGCAATTACCGGATATAATGTAGTTATTTCAGGCCCTTCTTTGGAAAGCTCCAGACACTTCTCTGCTGGGGTCAAGCTTGTGTTACATAACTGTTCGAGAAAGGGCCTAATTGCCAAGTAGTCCCTAAAAAGATAATCTTCATCTACATCCTGCAGACTCAGAGCAGTGGTCACATTAGGTAAGTCACTGAAAGCAAAGGGCTCATTTAGAGATAATTTAGATAGTGTAAACAAGTAGTTGCTTTCAGTATAATCAAACCACTGTTCCAGGTATTTCACTGCTGTCTCCAAGAACACAATGAAGTCTCTTTTCAGTTTGTTAGCAGAAGTGCTATCTAATGTGCTCATAAGTGCCCTAAGTTTCCCTCCAAAGAAAGCACCTTCAGCTCTTGCCTGCAGTTTTTGCTTCAGAGAGACCATTACACAAAAGGTTTCCATGGCAGTAAGTGCTGATTTTTCTAATGTCACGAAAAACACACAAAAGTCAAACTCCAAAACCAAAAAGCACAATGGGGCTGGAACACAGGAACAAAACCACCAAGATAATGTAAGCGCTTTCGTCTGGTATATACCAAACTTTTTCAAACTGTTTGAAAAAGTTTGGTATATACCAGTCGAAAGCGCTTACATTTCGTTTGTTGAAGAAAGTATTTTTGTGATTTTATTCATAAATAAACTGCTTGAGGAACTACATTATCTTGGTGGTTTTGTTCCTGTGTTCCAGCCCCATTGTGCTTTTTGGTTTTAGATTTTTCTAATGTACTTATATGTTCATTAAAATCAACAAGAATAGCACAGAGAAAGTGCAAATAGTACTGGGGCAGTGTAGGCAATTCATTCTCACCATGTTCATTAGCTGAAAAGTACTGCCATATCTGCCAGGGTTCTCCTCTTCTCCCTGGGAGAGGAAATAGTACTGGAGCACTGGGAGATTTTTCACTACTCTTTCAATGGCTGGGAGTAGTCACAGCCACCTTGTTGGCACATGTCTTAACAGACTCTCAAATTCCATGCCACAAAAAGTACAGTTTTGTACCTACCATAAATGTAGATGTTCGAGGATCCACATTGCTGCAGTCCTAACTATTGGGTAGTCCGCTGTCCAGTCGGCCCGAATACCAAAGTATAAGGCTGACGTCGGTCAGGGCGCATTAGACTGACGTCAGTACGTTAGGGTACTAATGCGCATGACCGACGCCATATCCTCAGTCTTTTCTTGCCCCAGATGTCAGAAGACCCTAAAAAGACAAGGCCCAATATACCTGCACCAAAAATATGTACAATATATACAAAAATATCAGCATATAACCTCACCTACACAACCACCCCTAAACACAGAGGGAAGGAGGGAGTAAATTGGACTGCAGCAATGTGGATCCTCGAACATCTACATTTATGGTAGGTACAAAACTGTACTATGTTCTTCATTCCACATTGCTGCAGTCCTAACTATTGGGTAGAATCCCAAAGCAGAGGTAAGGGAGGCTGGCAAATCATAAAGAAGCAGGAGCTGACAACATGCCTTGCAAAATAGCTGTGGCAAAACCAGCCCTAGACTTAGAGTAGAGAGGAAGGTGATAATGCTTAGAGAAAGTATGCACTGAACTCCAAGTAGCTGCCTCCAAAATATCCTTAGTTGCCACACCCTTAGAAATGCTGTTGAAGTGGCAGTAGCCCTAGTGGAATGAGGCCTAATCCCAGCTGGAATCTCCTTGCCATGATGGGAATAACAAAATGCAATGCAAAACCCAATCCACCTAGAAATAGTTTGTTTTGACACAGGCTTGCCCTCTAACTCAAAGCAAAAGAAACAAACAACTGCTGAGACTGCCTAAAATCCTTAGTCCTGCTCAAATAATAACGCAATTGCCTGTGCACATCTAAAGTGTGCAAAATCTTTTCCCCTTTATTTTGGGGTCTGCATAAAAGTAGGCAAATGAATAGTTTGGTTTAAAGCCACACTAGAAACCACCTTAGGCATAAAAGAAGGATTAGTACGTAATGATACCCTATCCTTATGGAAAATCAAAAGGGCTCTACTGCCATAAGGGCCTGCAACTCAGACACCCTTCTTGCAGAAGTAATAGCCAACAGAAAAGCAGTCTTCCATGACAAGTATTTCAATTCAGCAGTAGCTGCAGGCTCAAAAGGTTGTAGAGTAAGTTTTTCCAACACAAAATTGAGATCCCAAGCAGGAGTAGGAGCTCTCGTGGGGTCTTATATTCTTTGCCCCTCTAAGAAACTGCTTGAACAAAGGATGCGAAAACAATGGTGGGTCACAATCATAGTGAGCTGAAATTGCTGCAGCATGAATCTTAATGGAAGAGAAGGACAAACCTTTGTCCAATAACTCAGTAAGATATTGAAGAGCCACACTCAAATTAGGCTCAGAAATCTCCAAATTCTTTGCTGTACTCCAAAATAAAAATCTCTTCCATTTTTCTGCGTACACTTTCCTTGTACTAGGTCTTCTGGCTTCCATAATCACATTTAAAACTTGTTGAGGAAGTTGAGACCTGCTGTGTTTCAATACAGAATATGCCAGGCTGTTAGATGAAGAGAGTGGAGCTTGACATTGAGCAGGCGACCGTCCTTCTGAGATAACAGGTGTGGAATCAAAGGTAAAGGCCATGGAGGCTTCCTTACCAGACTCCTTAGTAGTGGGTACCAGTGTTGCCGAGGCCAATCTGGAGCTATTAAAATCATCCTTGGCTTGTCTTGTCTGACCTTTAAGAGCACCTTTGGAAGAAGAGGCAGAGGTGGAAAGGCATACACATGAAGATTTTTCCAACTGAAAGAAAGAGCATCCACTTTCCAAGCTGTGTGATGAAACCCCTTTGTGCAAAACCTTGGCAGCTGGTGGTTTAGTGGAGAAGCGAACAGATCTATGTCTGGAGTTCCCCAGGACACTGTCAATTTCTGAAATACATGAAGATCCAGTTTCCACTCGTGGGGATCCATGATTTGTCTGCTTAACACATCTGCTAAGGAGTTCTGTGCTGCCGGCAGAAACCTTGCCTGAAGAGTTAGTTGCAAGCTGAGCGCAGTCTCCCATAAAATCATTGCTTGCCTGCATAGAGGATAAGAATGTGTTCCCCCTTGTTTGTTGATGTACCACATGACAGTTGTGTTGTCTGTTAGAATCAACACCTGCCCTGGAAGAAGTAACTCCTTGAAAGCCATTAATGCAAACTGGACTGCTAACATCTCCTTCAAGTTGATATGTAGATACTGTAGTCTGGCAGGCCACTTGTCTTGTATCCACTTTCCATTTAGATGAGCTCCCCAAGCAATGTCCGAGGCATCTGTCGTTAAAATCTGACTCGCCTCTGGCCGGGTCACAGAGAGTCCCTTGTTTAGGTGACATTCCTGAGCCCACCACAGAAATTCTTTTTGAAGGCAAGGTATTATTTGAATGACAGTGTCCAAATCCTGGCAGTGCTGTGTCCATACATTTTTGAGATACCATTGCAGCTTCCTCATATGCAGTTTGGCATTGGGAAGCACCAGAATACAAGATGCCATGAACCCTAATGCTTGAAGGACTGTCCTTGCAGTCAGCACGGACTGATGAGATAGTTGATGGAAGTAAAAGGATAGACTCTTTTGTTTGTCCGGGGTTAAAAAGGCCATCTGAGCTGCTGTATTCAGTCTCACACCCAGAAAGCACATGTCTTGAGAGGGTACTAGACTGGACTTTATTTCGTTCACAGAATACCCTAGGCATCTTAGCACTGCTATAACATATTCCAGATGCTGTAGAAGGTCTTCCTTTTCTTGAGCCAGAATCAGGCAATCGTCCAAGTAAGGATAGATTTGAATTCCTTGTAGCCTGAAGTAAGCTATCACTGGAGCCAGAACCTTTGTGAATACTCTGGGCGCAGTAGATAAGCCAAAGGGCAATGCAGAGAACTGATAATGAGAATTTCCAGCTCGAAAACGCAGATACTTCCTGCAACTTAGTCTTCTAGGCACATGAAGGTAAGCTTCCTTGAGATCTAAAGTTACCATCCAGTGATCTTTGCCCAGCAGAGGTAAAAGCTGTTGTAACGTCAACATCTTGAACGTTGGAATGTCCAGATAAGTGTTGAGGATAGATAAATCCAAAATTGGTCTCCACGTGTTCCCCTTCTTTGGTACTAGGAACAGGCGAGAATAAAATCCTAGGCCCCTTTCTGATACAGGGACTGGCTGAATGGCCCCTATTTGGAGTAACAGAGAAATTTGCTTGTGAGCCTCTGTCCTTTGTGGAGGAGGAACGTCTGGCATGCCTTTGAAAGGGGGCAATGTATGGAAATAAACCCTGTAACCGTGGTGAATGATATCCAACACCCATCTGTCTTGAGTAATTAAATCCCAATTTTCTTTGAAAAGAGACAGTCTTCCTCCCAAAGGAGCTGCCAGGCGAGAATCTACTGGCAGCTGAAAAGGCAGGTCATTGGGTCTGTTTACGAAAGGTCTGACCCCTGCCGTCATCAGAAGTCTGAGCATGTGAACTCCGTGTTCTAGGCCTAAAAGAACCTTGAGCTCTGCCCCTACCACGTCTAGACCTACCCCTAGACTGGGAATCATAAGCAGGATATGTCCATCCCTTACTAGGCCAATTTCTACTAAACTTCGGTGGCTGCACCTGCAAAAATCTTTAACAGTTTGCATAGACTTAGCTTTGTCCTCCATTTTCTTTAAAACTGCTTCCACAGGTGAACCAAACAACACATCAGACTGTAAAGGAGCATCCAAAATCCTTGTCTTAACATGCTCAGCTAAATTCTGATCCCTCAACCAGGCATGCCTGCGAAGAACAGAACTAGTGGCAGCCACCCTCGAGGAGGCCTGTACAGCATCAAAACCACATTGCAAAGAATGCTTACCCACTTGTTCAGACACATGAACTAAATCCAGCAACTCTTTACACTCAATACCTTCCGCCAAAGCATCCACCTTAGATTTCAATTGTGAAAGGAGATAATTTTGATATTTTAGCATGTGAAACTGACAATTCAACGCCCTCATGGCTAAAGTGGAAGAAGTATACACTTTCTTTCCCCATCTATCCAAAGCCCTTGCCTCTTTATCAGTGGGAACAGGGTTTTTAACAACAGAGGCCTTAACACCTTTAGGTCCCTGAGAAACAGTTTCGGGTCTGCCCTAGGACTCTTAAAAGATACTTATGAGCTTCAGGCACCCTATAGTACCTATCAGGTTTAACAGGAGCAGGAGGCAAAGAATCAGGATTCAGGGAAGCCTCTGCAAAACATCTTCCACCACATTCAACACAGGAGGTATAGCTAAGGGCCTATGCTGGGGTAAAACAAGAATTCCCTAAGCCTTTTCCTGGAATCAGAGTAATCCTGGCCTTCCCATTTAAAGTGTTCCCTCATGGAATGCAGAGTCTCTGAAAATGAGAAATCCTCAGGAGGAGAAGCTGTAGGAGTAGAATCATCCACATCAGAATCAGAATAAGGAGGATACTCTTGCAAATCTTCCGCAGAAGACTCAGAAGCCTCTGAGCACTGTTCAAAACTCTCAAACTCAGGTTCCACCCTAGGCCTCTTATCAGGAGGGGGCATAGAACCTCTAATCATAGTAATCAAATCTTCTGCCATTTTAAGCATATGTTTCTTAGGCACAGAACCTGAAGTGCTAGGAGAAGCCCACACTGAAGCCAAACTTGGCCTACCTCTCAAAGAAGTTTTGGAAACAGAAGGAGAGGCTCTAACTACCTTGGGAAGAGAGGGAAGAACAGTTACCTGAGAAGCCCCTTCAGCCTGGCCTACTTCCTGAGAAGGCACATCCTGTAACAGTAAAGTCTCTGCCTGAGACTCCAAAGAAACTCCTGGCAAAACCTCTGGCTCCACTGAGCCTTCTAAAGAACCGACGTCTGGGACTGCCGGTTCATCAACCCTAGGCTTTGCTGTTTTGTCCTTGCGCTTTTTGGACGAAGCGGGCCTCGGAGCATCCGACGGCATTTTATAATTGCAACGCTTCCCAAACACTAACCTGGCACAGTCTAACCTTCTCTTAATAGTGCGTTTGTTAAATCTAGCACAAGAGCGGCATCCAACAACGTCGTGCTCAGGCCCTAAACAAGGTATACACAAGGTATGGTAATCCCTATGAGGTATCTGTTTCCCACAAGAAATACAGTTATTCACTTTTTCTGACATCCGGTTAAATACTGAGGCAAGAAAAACAAAATGTTCCCCAACGGGGTACTTAGCCAACTTTGATTCGGTCTGAAACTCCGACTTCAGAAAATTTCAGAACGCCAACCTGCACTCGCAAAACTGCTTCTGCATCGGACCATGCGGCAAAAAAGACTGAGGATATGGCGTCGGTCATGCGCATTAGTACCCTGACGTACTGACGTCAGTCTAATGCGCCCTGACCGACGTCAGCCTTATACTTTGGTATTCGGGCCGACTGGACAGCGGACTACCCAATAGTTAGGACTGCAGCAATGTGGAACGAAGAACATCTCATAGAAGTCTTTCAAGTCTCTGGTCCTTGAGGCAGAACCTTAGACGTGGCTGAAGAGTTTCATTACAAATACTTCCACGTCGTACAGTAGTTGTGCTGCAGCTTTTTTGGCTGCATTGTGAATGATGTGGGCAACACAGTTAGCCTTCTGGAGTGATGGGCACTTTTCTTTTAATCTGGTATACGCACCAGATTTCTTCCCATAGTTCACACTGGCATTATCAGCCCCATAAGCTGAAATCCTGTTCCAGGGCAAGGAGTGCCTTTCCATAATGTTGGAAATTTGCTGTGAAATAGCCTGTGCAGATTCATCAGGGTCTTCATAGAAGTCCAAAAGGCCATTCACCACCCCTTCTTCTTTAGAAAAATACCTCACAACAAGTGGAAATAATTTTATGTTCTTCTTGTTGGAAGCATCTGATGAAATTGCAAATGAAGTGCCTGGTTTTTGAAGGTCATGCAGGAGGCATTCCAATGAGTGTGGTCCCAAAACATTTTCGACTATGGCTTCAGCCTTGGTTCTTCCACAAGATAGTTTATTTGCAGTGTCCGAGTCACTGTACAACTGGCTGGCCAACTTTGCTGCACAGTCCAAGCTGTTATAGGAAATATTGTGCTTAACAGCATGGAACACCTCAGAGGCTTCTGCTGCAATGATCCTAAGTTCTGGTCCCTCAAGGTTTGCGTTCCTTGCCCACTTTGTCATCAGGTGAGTGGATTTAGCTTGAAGAATAGCAGTCTTATGTTGTTCAGTTGCCTCATGTCGTACGATATCGTTTCTTCCACCATGGGTCACTAGAAATTCTCTCTTGCAGTACCTGCAGAACACTTTGACATCACTGCATCTCTCGATCCAGTCGAATTCTGTTTTCCAAACATCCTGCCGCTTGCACATTCTCTTGCTTCTGGTTGACTGTGATGACGCTGCTGCTCTCTTCATGCTTGAATCTGTACTTACCTGATATGCAACATATTTACCAAAACTGTGTTAGTGGGTGCAGTAACATACTGCTGCACAGCACAAATGAACTGGCGCAAAAAACATTGGCACCAGGGCCGGCCTTAGCTGATATGGCGCCCTAGGCAAAGTAGTGGTCTGGTGCCCCTTAAGCCCCACCCACACCATACTCGTGAAACACCCCTGCGAGCCACGCCCACAGATAGATCACTCCCCAAAAAAAGCCACTCCAGTCATTCACTCCTCATGAAAGCCAGTCCAGTCATTTCCTTTAATTATTTAAATGCATAGAAGAAAGGATACCTTGTAATGTAGTTTAAACTGCAAGTGAAGTTGGAAATTTCCTTTAATAAACCTGCTTTAATCTGTTTCTCCTTCACACATACTTTACTATAAAAGTCATGTCTTCTGAAAATAGAAGCCCATGTGCCTTGGTTCAAAGGGTTGCTTAGGTTAATCTAAACAGTTTAATTTACTCTGGGGTAGGCGAGCAAGCCTTACAGCTCAATGAAAGTAGAACAGCAACATCTCTCCTCCCTGTGTAAAGAAGCTTAAGTCTGGAACGGGGTGTACAAGTGATAAGACTAACAGATGATATGAGTAGGTTATGCAGAAAATGTATATATACAACTTGCGCCTGCTTCTATGCACATGGAGAGTAAACCCAAAACAAGTAGGTTTAAGCACGGATGTAGATAGACATAGTGTAAAAAGATTCCATTTTTTTCTGAGCATCTCTTGGAATCTTCAACACTAAAAACATAGAATATTAGAACTGTGTAAGCTAATATTTACAGTATAGAAGTATACAAAGAATGCTTATATGAAAGTAGTGCACCCCTAAAAATAGCTTTTCGTGTGTATAAATGGTAACAGTTGAAAATAACTTCCCCTCTTTCTATATGTCTTGAGGTAGCATTTTGAGTGTTGATTACATTTTTAATTGACAGGTGATGGCGGGAACAGCAACATTAGGTTTGAGTACAAAATGTCAAGTTCTGCTTGCTCCCCTGATTTGAATGAGTGTGCCTGTCCTGCTCTCCTTGTAATAATGCTCTAGAGTATACCCGGTTGTGTATGCAATCCTCCTGACTCGGTAACACAATTACACAATGCAATTAGGGGGAAATGTTTTGAGATTAAAACTAGGGATGTCAGTAATACAGTGAATTTAGGAAAGTATTTCCATCCTGATGAACCTACAGAAGGACTGCACAGACAACATCGCTGCTGACGATACTCTCTTGGGTAGTATACAAGACTGTCCAGACTTTTACCACTTTTTTGTCTTTTGTTTAATTTCTTTAGATTTTTAAGGTGACATAAACTGAAACCATTCCTATCTTAAGGCATAATTAAAGTTAATCAAATCAGTTTTGCTTCAGTGTTTCATTCTTTCCAAAACTATCCTTCAGATTCCTAGGTGACAGACATGTCCTATTAATGCAAAAGCAATGGTGGTCGGGATATTAAAGTGGTTTAATCTAAGTAAGTTCTTTGTATTATACTTCCAAAGGATAGAAAAAATGCTCTTTATGCAATTCATGTGCATACCTCTCAACTGTACAGATTTTCACAAAATGTCTAGATTTTTGCCTCATATTTTTGGTGTGCTCCTCCTAAAATCTCTACCTTTCTGGCAAATAACTGAGGATTGAAGTCATTAAATAATGACAAACATTTGAGTTTAAGACTCTACATCCTTTAGAAATTCATGCTAATCCAAATGGGCATCTAATTAGCATAAACACTGAATAGCAGTGAAGGGGTACAGCTCAGAAACACGTTTAAAAACATAGAGTGACAGAAAAGAAAAATATAAGCACATTATCAAAGAAACAGCAAAATCTGTATCATAAAATTCTACTACATAAGGTAATTTATTTATGCTGCTAAGAAGGAGAGATGTAAGACCTGAATTATTGGTGCCACTATGGCTTTCTGTATACTAGAGTGTAGGGGGATTCAGAAAATTGTATGAAGGTGCAAATTAAGACTGGAAATGAGAAAATACCTCCAAAAATAGGTACATCATGCGCAGGGGTTAAGCACGACTGAAAGAAAACAGGTTACATTCTTCCATAATACTGACAGTTGGGAGCTAAGCTGAACAATAACAAGTACAAAGCTCTAATGTCTGCCATTATAGACTAACCTTACTATAGATTCATAGATTAGTACTAGGCTAACTGTCCTTGGGGACCATTTTAAGTCTAGCCAATTACCCCATGTGAGAATCAAACCCTGCATCTTGTGTTTTTAAGGTAAGCACCTTAACCATTACACCAACCTCCCATTTATGGCTTTGTCCAGATTTACTGTTCTAAGAGGTTGAGGGACTGTCATAAAAGTGTGTTCGTCCTGCAAGTATCCAATACAGAACTGGTTGTTTATGTACAATCACTGAAAAAGCACTCCTTCTGGCCCTGCACCTAATAAACTGGGTACAAGAGTAAAATGTTTTACCCAGCTGTTAACGTACACACATTCACAAGCACATTAAAAGTCCAAACGTATGCATAGATATTAACACTGAAAAAACAAACAGTCTTGGATAAACATGGAACATCTCGACAAGAAAAGCTACAGTCTGCATAATGATGATCTTTCACACTACTGTTTTCCAGCTATGTCTAAAATATATTTATCTCCGACTAAATGGGTAAAGTTTCTTTAGGAGCAAGCAGCATTGGTGGCCAAAGTGACTGCACACATGAAAGCCAAGAACGAAGCCTGTGGTTCATGATTGTGCAGCCATAAATGCACAGTGCAAACTACAAGTACAAGCCTCAGCCATTTCTTCAAAAGGTTCTGCAAAACATACCTGAAGAATACAATGTACCAGTTAGCACTGTTCACACATTGTGGGTTCAAGTGATCTGTAGCTATACCAAATAAAAAATTGAGAAACCAGGTAGGGATTAACAGCATGCAAAAAGAATCCCTGTTTACTACTTTCCCCAACAAACTACGCAGCCAGCCACGTGTTCCTGCGCGCGCCAAGTCGGGATAATGGCTCTGTTGCAGTTTATGCAAGACGTAAGTTACTAAAATGGATAACCTGTGTAATTAGTTTTAATATTTAATACTCTTATGACAGCACAGAGCCGTTCCTTTGGTGTACAGTACAGTTCACACATGCTAAACACGTGGCTCGATAGCTACAACACTGAAGCAAGATCCGATCTACTTTATGCACGTATAGTACTATGAATATTTCTATAAAAGGGAAGAAAACAGATCAGAATTACATCCCCAATGAATAAGGACTATATTTTAAAGATCTGACTGTCAAAGGATTTATAAAATCAAACCCGGTGCGGTCAAACTCCTTCTTACCTTACCCCTCCCCCACATCGCTTAATTTATTGCAGGCGCTAAGTTTAACTTTAAAGTTCTTCTAATTTCACCAGAGCTTTTCCAAGAACTGCTTTCAACCGCCGGTTATTTAAAAAAAAACTTAAATTCATCACACAGAGTCCCATTTTAAGTAGAAAAATTGTTCATAATTTCATATAATCCCGTACCTTGCAGAAGGCATCCTCCAATTCCTGGAAAGGCGTGATGAAGCCCGAAGGCATGGTGTTTTTTTTTTCTCCCCAGAACCCAGAAAATCAACATGTTGCATAGCACAATATAAGGCACAGTTAGAGGTGTACTTCAAAATTGTCGACAAACTGAGAGGTATGCTTAAAGTTACTGCTTTTTTTTTTTTGTAATGTTGACAATGCTCGCAGAGAAAATTAACATAAGGTAACTAAACATGTTTTAGGAAGACCTGATGCCTATATACGTAGCCTTTATGAATCTATGCAATTAATGACTTATTAAACTTTACTGTTTTGCCACAGAAACGTCACAGGGGAACACAGTAAAAATATCTAGATTTTCTGAAAAAAGTATTCCAGGAAATGCATATAATTCTGTTAAAGTAAATCTAAAAGTAAAATTCTGCCATTGCGCGTACCAGTCGGACAAATCAAATAAAAAAAAAATGCAACCAAAACCCAGGAAAGCACAACCTCGGAAAAACACTGATAATATGTTTGTCTGAGTTATCAGTGCGCTACAAACTGGGTGAAACGGCAACACACTAATACATTTTTTTTTTTAACTGTCCTGGCCAACCTGCAGCTGAAAGTGGGAGGGTGCTCACCCCCCTCCCCCATGGTTCAGGCTTCCGATTACACTTTAACAGGGAGCAGAGAAGAGTGCACACTTTCTTAATACATGCATAAATAAAAACTGCGCCCTTTAAGATGCTGGCCTTTATGACACCCTAGGCAGTCACCTAGTTTGCCTATGCCTAAGGCCGGCCATGATTGGCACATGAAAGAACTGGCTCAAAAAACAATGGCACGCAAAAGAACTGGCTCGAAAAACATTGGCATGCAAAAGAACTGGCTTGAAAAACATTGGCACGCAAAAGAACTGGCTCAAAAAACATTGGCATGCAAAAGAAGTGGCTCGAAAAACATTGGCACGCAAAAGAACTGGCTCAAAAAACATTGGCACACGAAAGAACTGACTCGAAAAACAGTGGCATGCAAAAGAACTGGCTCGAAAAACATTGGCATGCAAAAGAACTGGCTTGAAAAACATTGGCACTTGAAAGAACTGGCTTGAAAAACATTGGCATGCAAAAAAAAATGGCTTGAAAAACAGTGGCACTCAAAAAAAAAATGGCTTGAAAAACATTGGCAATCAAAAGAACTGGCTCGAAAAACATTGGCATGCGAAAGAACCGAGGAATGGAGCAGAAAAGAGTTATTACAAACAGTATGAAAAAGGTCAAATAGTAAATGAGGTAATGTAGGGGGCATTTTGTCCATTGCAAACTAACATTTACACAGCTTGTAGACAATGAAATGCATTATTTTTACCACTGATCATGCCCACCTCACCCCACCCCTCAAGAAAAAAAAGTTAACCACATTCACTGTACCAAAAAAAACACTAAAATGAATGAGAATGCACAGTGGATACCATAGACCTGATTTAGCTTTTGACCACAGCAGTTAAAAGAAATGTATGGCACTAATTTACACAGTGCATTGATCTATTAATGAACATGCCCAACAGCAGCACTGGTCGTAATCAGATTATAATGAAAACAGTACATTGTAAGTTTATTGAAGACACCACTAAAACACAAAATACAAACTTTGCTACTTATAAAAGCAAACTACCCTGTAACACTGACATGGTTTAGCAGAATCTCAAATACACTGCATTAACTTCTGAGCATGCAGCCACAAAAAAAAAATAAACAGGAAAAAAGTCCGTAAACATTTTAACTTTTAAAAATGCTTCTTGCAAGAGAAGTAAAATAAACTACAATGTACAGCAGACTCCATTGGCTCCTTTTACCTCAAAACATAGCAATTAAGAGTAATGTACCCAGCACAGCGATGCAATAAACAGGCCCAAGTAAAAGCAGCATACCCATATTCACATTACAAGCGAAGGAGGACATTTTAACCTTATTAAAAATGCATAAAAAATTAAATGAACACATTTACAAGTATAAATGAAAACAATCTTGAAACAGCTTTGGCAAGTTGGCAACATGTACCTACTAGAATAATAAATGCACTACATTAACTGTTAACATTCCCCCTCAAAAGGTAGACTTGTACCACATACACATTAACTTGCAAGAACTAACAGGAAAAATTACCCAAACAGTATATCCTAACTTCCTGAAAACAGCATTAAATTGCATACATTTCCACACAAAAAAGTGCAAACTATGCTCGAACATTTTCTATCTGTAAACAGAAAATACCCAGAAAAAGCTACAATAGAAATACATAGCACTAAATTTATATTTCACTGCCCCCCACCAGAAATAAACAAAACTTCTATACACACAGTTCAGCCTTTTAAAAGTAATGCTTCCAAATCATACCCCCAAGAACCATAACAATTACATATACATACAGGTTTTATACCTTTAAAAACTACTACTCAAAAATCTCAAAATAACCACTGCACAGATTTAAATACTGCATACTACATCCCCATCTACTTCTAAACATTAAAAAATTAAACCACAATATATTCCCATTTTAAACTACTACTCAAAAATCTCAAAATAACCACTGCACAGATTTAAATACTGCATACTACATCCCCATCTACTTCTAAACATTAAAAAATTAAACCACAATATATTCCCATTTTAAACTACTACTCAAAAATCTCAAAATAACCACTGCACAGATTTAAATACTGCATACTACATCCCCATCTACCTCTAAACATTAAAAACTTAAATAAAGCACAATATTCCCATTTTAAATAACTAAAGCCGCAAAACACTATGTTATGTACTTGCCACTATCACAGTTTTTGCTGGGCTAGCTTGCTTCCTTCCTGCTGGAATGGCTAGTTGGATGACTGGCTCTGTCTGCTGAAGTGGCTGGGCTGGCTGGCGGGCTCCCTTGCTGGCTAGCAGGCTCCCTTGCAGACTGGCTTCTTTGCTGGCTGGCTGGCTTATTTGCTGGCTGGCTTCTTTGCTGGCTGGCTGGCTGGCTGGCTTCTTTGCTGGCTGACTGGCTGGCTTCTTTGCTGGCTGGCTGGCTTCAGAAATTTCAGATCATTTTTCCTTCGCAGCTGTAGAGCACTAAAACAAAACTGCTCTACAGCTGCGACCTTTATTGGGCTCTTCTTATAAATCCCTGCTCCCTCCAATCCCTGCAGCCAATTACTGTTTGAATTACTCCACCTGGACCTAGCAGGGAATCCCTTTAACTGCAGGTCTGGGTTGGTGATGTAGCCGCATTGCCATGGAAAAATTGGAAGTATTTTCGGCTTTTCCACGGCAACGGCAATTCGTGAGTGCGAAAAGGGGAAAACGGGACTTTTAAAGTCCCACTGTTGGTGAATGCGGGAAGCAGGATGAAAGGGCCCAACCCGTGAGTGTCCCGCTGACAATGGGATGGGTGGCAACCGTAATTTTATACCTCTTCCACATCTTGCAAGATGTCAATTAGTCCGTTATGATACTGTCTGTCTGTCTCTTGCCCCTCCTACCTTTACCCGCTCTTCCCCCTACTCTCCTCCCCTCTCCACCATTATCCTCTAGACTCCCATAAATAACCTGGGTTTTGTGGGGCGCCATCTTTAGTAATCTGGACAAGCCCTGGCTGCTGTCTGCTCCTCTCCCAGCATCTTTCTTGCCTGTGGTATGTAATGTTTATGTGTATTGTTGTTTCAGCAGTCTAATTGCTGCCATGCTTAAGTGTGCACTGTGTGTATAATAACCATCGCCTACTCTGCTGCTGGTTAATTGCTCTAGTATGTGTATATTTTCAATGTCTCCTAAACTGCTGTTGATGTAACACAAGTATTTTTGATTCGGCGTACACCTCTATAGTTTACTTTGTACCTTGCCTCTCTTGTGGAGCATCATATAGTGTGTGTGTTGCTTATTTATTGTCTAGGTTTAGATTAGTTTTTACCTCTTTCTCAGTAAGCAGGTATTCCTACCAGCGAGGTCAATATTGTATCCTGCCTCATTTGTGGAGAATTGGTAGAGTGCTTGCTTAGTTAATTCGATGTTTAGGTGTAGTTTAACGTCATCACCTATTCACATTGGTGTTTAGTAAGCTGATAGCGGCTAGAACTCATTTTGTACCAAAGCGGTACCTTTGGAGCATTGGTAGTTTGTTAGCTCAGTTCAATTAATGTTTTGGTGTGGATTAAACAAATTCCCAAGCTACACTGTTGTTTTGTAAGCCGGTAATGGCTGTAGCTACTCTCGTACCCTAGCGGTACTTTTTATGGGTGGTTCAGCATTCTATGTTGGTCCCCAAGGTTGGATACGGCTTTTCTGAAGTACGCCATCCAAGTGGTGGTATAACGAGGGCATTAGAGCTTGCTGTTATACCTAACTGTGTATTTGCTATTTTCAAAGGATTGTAACTCAACGGTTAAGGTATTCTGGTGCTTTAACAAGCAGGTACAGGCTAATTATTAGCACGCCGCACTAGTGGAGCCATTTCTGAATATGCCTACACTACTACTGTTCTGTGTCACATCTGTAAATGGCTTTCGAATGGCGATACCTTTTAAGCTTAACTTGAAGCATAGCCACTCTCTACTTTCTTCCCTCTGCTGATTTTGGTATTCAGCAGCATTGTTTTTCTAAGCCCGAAAGTGGCCTTCTAACTATGCCTCTCCCGTGTGGACTCTAAATGGATGTTAATACCTACTCTGCTGCCTAGCAGCTCACTAAGTACCTCCCTTCAGGAGAGCATTTCTCACTTAAAGTGGATAAATTGGGTCAATATAGTGCTAGTGTACAAGGATCTAGCTAATGCTGGAATAAACACAGCGGTTTCCTTGCAATTGTCAAAACTATGTACATGTTAGTGATCTCCTGCCCTGTAGAGTCCTAGGAGCTCTAAATGCTTTATAGGCTAACCGGAACTGTAGAGGTTATTCCTTTGTATTTAGTTCCCTACATTTTACTCCATAAAGTGCTCTTCTAGCACAACGATGTTGCAGGAGCTTCATTGCACATAAGCAGCTATTGGTTAATTTGCCCCTGGGGCCAGCTGTGTTCCATTAGGCTATGTGTACTTCAGGTAATGAGCTTTTAGCTCTTTCCTGGTAATTGGCAATAACCACTAGTAGCCTTTCTGGTCCCTTAATTCTGTAGAGTATTAGGAGCTACTTTGCTGAGAATAGTACACCTGGGTATCAGTCCCTGCTGTCTGCTGTATTAAACCCCTAGGCTAGCTGCATAGCTGCTCTGAGACCTGCTAGTCACAATTTATCTGTGCTGTACTACAATCCAGGGCTTAAATAGCATATCTCAAGGCATTGATAGCAGTCCTACTGACCCTCCACTCAGGGTCGTAACACAACATTGACTTATAGAATTAGATTTTAAGGTTTTCAGAAGTGTTGCTCCCTAGTAGCAGTGAATGTTTATTGCTAACTTTATTTTTACTGCTTCTGCTTAGTGGAACATACCTCTTGTATTATAATTTTTTTCTATTGTTGCTACCAAGAAAATGGAAATGTATTGTTACTACCTTTATACATTGTCTCAGTGAATGTCTTGTGTAACTTGACCACACTTGCCTGGCTTGTGCTATTATTTCTCTCATCTGCTTTGTCTCTCTTCCACCCTTATGTTACCCTGCTCTTCTTGTGCTTGCAACACTAGTCTCTAGGAACCTAAGGACCCTCTCTAAATACCAGCGGGCTCACCTCTCAGCCTTAAACTCTCTGCATCCACTCACAAGGATACAAGAAAAGTATGTTTGCTGTCTAACTACTGTCAGTTATTTCTCTACCATTGTACCATTGCTATAGGTGCCAAAGCACGTTCTGAAGCAGGACAGCTAGCAGCCTCTACCCCCCCTCTCTCTTTAGTACCTTAACACTCACTCCCCCTCTTCTACCATCTATACGTAACTCCCCATCCTAGGTCTCACTCTTCCCCCGTCTTTAATACAGCTACCTCCCTCACATATCTACCTGCAATACAGACCCGTCCACTAGGTGGCACCCTTCCCCTTATCTCATCTCATTCTTATCCCCTTGTTTCTATATTACTTACCTTATTTTCTGTAGTCCCAGACATGCTTTTTAGCTCCTCTAACTACAACCTATACTATACTATCTACTACTACCATTTCTAGGTTCTCTCATCACTGTTCTTACCCACTTCTGTATTATCAAACTTACCTTCCGTAGCCAGTACTGCTGATTGTTTCTCCTATACTGCTTCTTTATTTGTCTCTACCTGCTCCGTTTGCCCTGCAGGCTCACTCTGCTCTCCCCCTACCCTCAATTCCCACCCACCCCCCAGGGTCCTACACTTATACTTACTAGCCACACCCCTTCCTCCTCCCAGTACTCTAAGAAAACATTTTTATTTTCTCATCTACTTCCACTCTATCCTTCTCAAACCACTCTCCTTCATCTCCTACCACACCCCTCCCCTCATTCACACCTACTATACTTCCATACCTACACATAACACAACTACTATCGTATCCATTTAAATGGATAAATTATACTCATTTCCAACTACTTCTACTGCTTCCACCTTTCACTTTTGCCTACATACTCTCCTCCTATGAAGCCCCACTAGTTCCATACTTTCACCACTCTAATAAAGAAACCAGCTCTTTGTATCTACCCATCCTCTTTAACCATGCTAACATAACAACTACTCCCAGCTACCTACTAGCAAAATATCACAGAATACACCACATTAGATATAACAACCTCAATCCCAGGAGATCCCTACTCACAAATAGCAAACTCCCAAATCCAAACTATCTCAAACAACTCCACTTATTAAAAGATGGAGACATTCACGCAAACCCAGTCCCAACAACAACCCCAATCTCTCTCCCCCACCCCAACCAATCCATTAATTTTTCCATCACTAAACTATCTAATTCACTCGTTATAGCTCATCTTAATATTCAAAGCATTAACAATAAAATTGCTCAACCCCACGCTCTCTTAGAGGTCTACTCCTTTGACATTCTTTGTTTAAAGGAAACATGGCTAAAACCTGCAACCAAAGACAATTAAATCATCCCACCAGGGTACAATATCCTAAGATTCGACCGTGTAGCCAAAAAGTGTGTGGGGGTTGCTATTCTATTTAAATCAGGATTACAATTAACCACTTATGATTAAACCACCATTTAATACCAATGCAGAAATTCTCATATTCAAACTTCAACTTAACAATGCCAAAGCCATCTATATTATTTGTATCTATCTACCCTCTGGTAATCACAATACCACCATAGAAAATATCCTTTGCTGGCTATCTCAACACCTGCCCCAAGAAACTATAATCCTTGGCGATATAAACATTGATTGAAATTGCTGTAGCAGCAGCCACCGTACCACCTACATCAACCTTTATGGTTTTTCCCAAATCATCACCTCCCCCCACCAGGACAAACAAACACAACAAGAAAGAAAGCACATTAGAGTGGATTCTGATTAACAACCATCCCAAATATATGAATCTGGAACCCTTCCTGATGACATAAGTGACCACTCACTTACCTATATCATCAGGCATAAATCCTATACTCCTATTCCTACCACTATCAGGAATAATAGATCCAAAAAGATCTTTAACCCTGATCTCTTCCAAAAGGAACTTAGAGCATGCAATTGGTCTCCCTTAAAATACCTCCCTCTAGAAGAAGTGGTTCAATACTTTAATTCTAACTTCTTAGCCATCCTTGATCACCATGCACCACCCCGTACAATTCGAATCAAGACCAAATCTGTCCTTTGGCTTTCTAAAGAAACCAAACATAAAATCCATCTCAGAAGTAAATACTGGGCTAAATGGAGAATGACTAAAAATCCTGTTGACCAACAACATTTCAGACAGCTAAGAAATAACACTTAGAAAGCTATACTGTCTGATAAAAGAAACTACTACCTTCAATTTCAGAAGGCTAACCATAATAACCCACAAAAGTTCTGGGCATGCATCAACCATTTACTACATCCAGGTCAATCCAGTGCACCAAACCCACAAACACTGGCCATGAAAATCCCATGCATACTGCCAATGCCTTCAATTCCTTTTTTACTGACGCTATCCAAACACTAGCCAGTCAGTTATCACCTAATGATTTTACTTTACCTACCTACAACAAAACCACACCCTCTCCATTTCTTCTCCAACCAGTCCCAACAACCCATATTCTTGCCCTAATCCAAAAACTGAAACCATGCTCTCCTTCAGCAGACCAACTACCGGCTGAATACTTACAGAAATCTGCCAAATCGATTGCTTACCCCATCTCCCTTCTTATCAATAGAACTATTAGTCAAGGTCACATCCCTAGCATTTGGAAAGTCTCCCATATTATTCCCCTTCACAAAGGTGGAAACTCTACCGAATTCTCCAGCTATCGTCCCATAGCTCTTTTTTCTCCTTTGGCAAAGATCATGGAGAAATGCATCCATAGGCAATTTCTAGACCACCGAATCCATAATAACTTGCTTTCTAGCTGTCAACATGGTTTCAGACCTTCCCATAGCACTACCACTGCCATCCTTTCCTTTACAGATTGTATTAACAAAAAACATAACTGCAATTTGCTCTCTGCAGCACTATTTATTGATCTGTCCAAAGCATTCGATATGGTAAATCATCAAATTCTGATAGATATCCTCAAATCCCTGTCCTTAGATGCACTCTCTATCAAATGGTTCCAATCCTACTTAGATAAATGACAACAGGCTGTGCTTTGGCACAACACTCTATCTACTCGCCTACCAGTTAACCTTGGTGTACCTCAGGGGTCCATATTAGGACCTCTCCTTTTCTCCATATTCATCAACGACCTTCATCAAGCAATTTCCCAAGCTACTTGCATACAATACGCAGATGACTCCACACTTGTATGCTCTGCTACAACCACCTCTGAACTTCACTCCCTTACCCAAAAAGTATTTAACACTGTTGATCAATGGTTCACTCACCGTTGCCTTCTCTTAAACCCTAAAAAAACTAAACTCCTCCTTTTCAATCTTAATCTTAAGTCCTCCCCCATAGATTTTTCTGTTTCATCCACTAATGTTACCATTATATCACTCGACCTAACTACCAAGCTACTTGGTATCACCGTGATAACAACCTTACCTTTGACATACACATCAACAACACTATTAAATCTGTCAGCAAAAAACTTGGCTCTCTGTACAGAATAAAACCCTTCCTTTCACCTACAGATAGAACTACTATTGCACATACTCATCTAATCTCTACATTCCTCTATGCCTCAACCATTTTCACTAATCTATCTAAGAACAACCTCAATAAATTGGAAACCTCCTACAATAACACAGCCAGATTTGCTACTGGCAACCCATTTAGAACTCACCACTGCTTTAATTTAAATCAGCTTGAATGGTTGGAACTACAGAATCTGCTTAAATACCTCCAACTAATCATTGCCCATAAGACTCTTTACCAGCCTTCCAATACTCCTACTCTATCTACCATCATCACCCCCTATAATAATCTGAAGTCCTTACGTTCATCTCAGAAACTTCTAGTTAACACATCTAAATCTAACAACAGGGCTGGGGATTCTCTCTTCTCTAATACTGTGGGAATATTCTGGAATCTCCTACCCAGCGACTTTTCCTCACTTTCCTCTATATCACTCTTCAAAAATAGACTGAAACTTTTCCTCAGAACATACTGGTTATGCCCCTGTACCAAACCTGACTAGCTATAACACACTGGTTATGCCCCTGTACTAACCCTGACTAACTCTCTGCTCTACCCTAATATGCTCTGCCTTCCCTTTTCTTTTCATTAACTCTTCTGTCGTCCTTTCTAACAATATTTAACTTCTACACTCTGTATCTCATTATTTCCTTCCCTCTTTTACTTATTTGTTAAAAACCTCATTGTTACTACAACTGATCATTCAGCTGCCTCTTTCATTGTGTACTGTACTTGGATATGGCATCAGCCTGTATGCCTCCTTTTTTGCCATTAAGTTATGTACTGTGCTTGTATATCGAATCAGCCTGTATGCCTCCTTTTTTCATTAAGCAATGTACCTACATGTTATTTTGAACCTGCAGTTTACATTGTATTGACGTCTGTCCTCTTCGAATGATTTCTGTATTAACCTGAATTGTCAGTGTATATACTACTGTAATTTTTTATTTTGTTTGCAATTTTTATGTTATCTGTGTGTCATGGAGTTAATCTCCCTGGGCCTCTACTGAAAATGGACATATATCCAATTAGACTAGCCCAGTCAACAAATGTAAAATAAATAATAATAAATACAATTTATCCGCTACTGCTTCAGTTTCATATTCATTTCTTCTCCCATCCATCACTGGTAACTACACCATCTTGCTCAGACTGAGTTTTGTCTGTCAACTGTTTTTCTTCCTTTAGCCTTTCTTTGTGCAACAATGGATAATGCACCCCAAAAATTAACTATGGAATTACATTTCTTACTCTTTGGTAAGCAGCTCCTAACCAGGTGGCCTGTTTCTTCTCATTGATTGCACCTTTTCTTGTTGCATTCCTGCACTAATTGAGTTCCTTTTTTACCATTCATGCATGCTAATGATATTTAAAACATGCTTAACATTCCCTTCACATGGGGTTAAGGTTACTCAAACCTCCTACCTCTTGTCTATACATTTCTTTTTTGGCATCATAAGCATTTTTTTTTATTTTTTTGTACAGTGTTGCAGTCAATTAGAAAATACATTTTCAGTTCAGACTCTTTAGTGTCACTTATTCTAAATTTAATAATAATTTTCTTTTCCTCAGTTGCAGTCCTAAATTCTGAAAAATGTATTAATTCCATGGAGGCAGTCATTTTCTTTCTTCCTATTTCACACATTTTTTTTCAAGAAAAGCAACAGGTTGACAAGTTAGCTCACAGAAATCCTCTGTCCCTAAATGCATCACTGCTCTGTCATGCAATGTAACCCAGTGATACATTTATATTTTCACTTTATTTATGTCTGTCTTCATTATTCTAATCTCTCTTCTTACCACTGGTACCTTTTCTAGTCAGTTGTCTTCCTTGTCATTTTTCCTGCCTCGTCTGGTATTTCAGGTATGGATGTCAGTCTATTTCACTGCTTCTGCAAATGTTAAGCTTCCAGCCAATGTTCAGTTAAAACCTGATTGCCAGTGCATGCCCTTAAAGCTGCTTTCTCCACTAGCAGACCATGCACCATTTGGTGGATCTTCCAGACTCTCCTTACTTTTCCAATTCCACACTAGTGCAACCTTCTGTTTCCTCAGCAATCACTTGTTCCATCAAATAACTCCATTTTATAGCATTACCATTTTCTGGGTTGCCCTGGTTCACTAATTCCACCAAGACTTGTGTAGCTAAACCTACACAGTTGTCACACCGACTTTCGTACAATCAGCAATCACCAAATATTCCATGTTTTCTTGCTCCATTTCACTGTGAACATTTCTTCTCTCCTCCTGCAACTTGGATCACTCTTTTCTGTACTGCATCCACCTACTACCACCACCTAGTGCTGATAAGAGAATACAGCAAGTTCCTCAGTGCCCTGGTCAAATTTCCCTGAGACAGTATGAATACCACCTGTGGTTTGCCCTGAAAGGAAGCAATTGGCCTGGTGGGACTAACTTGGTCAACAAAAAGTATAAATAAATAAATAAATACATTATAGTGCCAATATATGTCAGTTATTTCATTATATCTTTGCACTCTATTTTAATGTATAAGAATATTTCCATTCTTATGGTTATCATACATATCTCAATGGATCTGTCACAGTAAAGTGATCTTGGAGGTTTTCCCAAAATCTACTTCAAATCTATTTTCAATGAGTCATGCTAGACATGTAAAATAGAATGTAAGAAGTGTACCAAAAGCATCTTGTAGAATTTCTGTAAGCTACTTTCATTTTCACATTTTTTTTTTGCTTCAGTTACTCTGATTTGTGTTGTCTGAGCGGCTCTTGCCTCTTTAACAGTAGTTGCAAATGCTCAACAAAATAAACTGACTGAACAGTTGATTCAACTGCTTCCACATTCTTCTGAGGTGTCAAACTATTGTAATCTAGGATTTGTTAAATGGCCACTCTTGCTTCAACTTCCAGGAAGGTTTAACAGACATTTAAGCTAATTTGCTATTCACTAGTGTCTGCAGTGGAAAGATATGTGATTTATCTTTAATGCAGACAAAATATGCTGTATATGTTAAAAAAAACTTCCTTGCAATGCAGCACAGAACAGAATGGAATAGGTCCAACTTCCTGTTCTTGAATTAGGGTTAATAGTATTTTTTTCTCTTTCTGTTGTATGGGTAGCTGCACCTTTGACTTGTTTCACTCCAGCATACAAACACTTCAATCTAACCATAATCATCGATCATGACAAATTAGCATTTTAGGGAAAGGTCTTTCATTTTTAACAGTGAATTATGGCTGAGATGTTAACATGTATCATGTATTCTACACTTCATTGGTATGGTGTTTTTTTTTTCTTTTCCACGTAATCTACATGCCCCGCCAGCTAGCTACTGTGCCCCTGTTTGTGCCCCAGAAAGAAAGGCATCTAGAGCTGCCATTGCAACTCATCATTGTACTCAGCAGTATGTCTGAAAAGGAGTATCATGCTCTATTTTTAAATATATTTTAAAGCAGAAGAAGAGCTGCCGCCTATTATTTTTTTCCAGACTATCCAGAAATCAGAGCCGTTGTTTAGTAGTCTGAAAGTTTAAAATAAAACAAGCAGACTGTCAGAGATTGGTAAATCCCAAAACAGTGTAAGAAACGTCTGTGTGTGGAAGATTTTCAGTCCATATATCTCTAGTTAATCACTGTATATTAATCAGATCAGACAAAAGTAGTAGAAGTAGTGAACTTAAACTTGTCAAGTAAAAAAAAAAAATAATAATAAAAAATATATAATTGTACAGAATTACTAAGTATTCAAAAGTAATCCAAGCAAGGCAGACAGTCTGTTTCCAAACGAAAATCCTTTATTAAGTACACAGACAAGCGATCCAAGTAAAACAAAAATAGAGTAATAGGTTCCTCATAAGCTTTCTAAATATATATATATACTTTTATCAGGCAAGGGAGTGATTTATTGTGGTGTAAAACAAAGTGTTATTGGTACACTTGTTAAATTCACATCCGTTCCCCAATCAATGTGACATTTGAGCTGGTCCTGCCCTACTTAGTAGCTGTCATAATAATATAACCCTTATGTACTTTAAATAAAATTTATAATGATGTGGTACTTCTTATTTAACCAGATTATTAAGTAGATTATTAAGTCTGTGATTTTATCCAAGACAATATACTACATGGCTGGAAATATATCAACCTTAGTCCATTTGGCAATCAAAAAAAATATATATATATATATAGAAATATATACATATACACTTTGCGTGCAAAACATCAATTGTAAAAATCATATTCTATTTTCATAACCTATTGTTAAATATTGCTTTCATCATTAGACTTCTTCAGGTCTGTGTGCAAGAACCCTAAAAACTATCTATAACAATATATATAATTTCATAATTAGTATTGTTATTACACATTATTTTGAATAAAGTGGAAAAAAGAGAACCAGAAAAAGAAAAAATAATAAGAAAAAAAATGTATGATGATGGAAACAAAATATACACTTAAATTACAACTGATTTAAAATGGTATTTAAAACCAGCTGATAGAATAAAATGAAATAAAATAAAATTAGTCATGTAAACAATGTGGCAATTTTTTAAGTTCCAGTGCACTTTTAATTGAACAGTAGTAGTTTAGTCCAGGCTTCCTAAAAGAGTTCAGCTTTAATTGCCACATGAGTTCATGTTTCTCCAAAATATTCAGGATGTCGCCTTCAGGATCACCCATTTCTATGTGATCCAGGATCTGGAACTTAAAACCTGTGTGTCTTTTGTGAAGAGAAAGGTGTTTGGCTAGTGGACTAAACTACTACTGTTCAATTAAAAGTGCACTGGAACTTAGAAAATTGCTACATTGTTTACATGACTAATTTTATTTTATTTTATTTTATTTTATTCTACCAGTTGGTTTTAAATATCATTTAAAATCTACTGTAATTTAAGTGTATATTTTGTTTCCATCATCATACATTTTTTCTTCTTATTTTTTTTCTTTTCCTGGTTCACTTTTTTCTACTTTTTTCAAAATGGTGTGTAATAACAATACTAACTAATTGTACAATTATATATATTTTATTGATAGTTTTTCTGGTTTCTGTACACAGACCTGAAGAAGTCTAGAAGGATGAAAGCGATCTTTGTTAGCAATAGGTTATGAAAATAGAATATGATTTTTACAATTGATTTTTTACATGCAAAGTGTATATATATATATATATATATATATATATATATATATATATATATTTATATATTTTTTGATTGCCAAATGGACAAAGGTTGATATATTTCCAGCCATGTAGTATATTGTCTTGGATAAAATCACAGACTTAATAATCTACTTAATAATCTGGTAAAATAAGAGGTACCACATCATTATAAATTTTATTTAAAGTACATATGAGTTATATTATTATGACAGCTACTAAGTAGGGCAGGACCAGCTAGAATGTCACATTGATGGGGGAAGGGATGTGTACCAATAACACTTTGTTTTACAGCACAATAAACCACTCCCTTGCCTGATAAAAAGTATATATATATATATATATATATATATATATATATATTTAGAAAGCTTGTGAGGAAACTATTACTCTATTTTTGTTTTACTGGAATCGCTTGTCTGTGTACTTAATAAAGGATTTTTGACTGGAAACAGACTGCCTGCCTTGCTTGGATTACTTTAGAATACTTAGTAATTCTGTACAATTATATATTTTGTATTATGATTTCTTTTTTTACTTAAGACGAGTTTAAGTTCGCTACTTCTACTACTTTTGTCTGATCTGATTAATATACAGTGATTAACTAGAGATATATGGACTGAAAATCTTCCGCACAGAGAACTTTCTTACACTGTTTTGTTTTTGGCCCACTACACTTGTTTTGTGGGTTGTTTTGAGACTTTGGGGATATCACAGAGATTATTTGTTTTTTTTAGATTGGTAAATCTCCAATTCCATTAAGTTTTTATTTAAGAAAAGTGTTGCTATTCTGATTAAATTGCATCTAAAATTAAGAAAAAGATGTTCCTTCAACCCTAATGTACTTGTGTCATCACAACACTGAGTATGGAAGTAGGTGGTGTGATCAGAGAAAGAGGAGGAGATGGGCTAGGTTGGGAAGGTGCAAGGAGTGTAGCTCCACACCTCTACTGTACTGTTAGTTCCCATCAGACTTATATGAAATTCAACAAATCACAAGATATATATGACTGATAAGATTAATGTAAATGAGAGGGGTGGCAACCTTTGCACATTATAAGAATTAAATGAATTAGCTGGTAGCTGAGGCTGAATGCCATTGTGACACCTGGGATAAATGATCATATTTCTATTTCCAGTGTCTAGAGGCATAGACTTGCTATTTTATAAAACTGTTTTTATGAATTGGTTGATTTGATCAATGTGGTTCAAACTAGTTTAACATTACATCTGTTTATGACAATGGTATTGTTATTTATATTGTTTCTTTAAATACATGAAATGAACCGATCACAAGGTACAATATGTCTTTGCTTGGTCAAATTTGTTGTAAGTGTGTTCACTGGAAATGTGTTGTTAACTTTGAGGAAGTCCCTTATTATGTACTGGGATGAAAATGCTTAGTTGTTTTAATGAAAGCTAAACATCCATACAGACCGAGTTCTTTTTTGTTACAAGTATAAGATTCTTATTTGTTAAGCCATTCCTCAGAAAACAAGATAAAAAACAGAGGATACATACTAAACTGCTTCTTATAGCATTACATTACTCACCAAAATACTTTTATACAGGGACATACACCCCAAGCCTGACCCTCTAAGCAACATTCTAAAAAGGTGTATCCCACTCCAACACATGCATGACCTTAGGAATAATACTCCACATTAAAAAAAAACCTCAACTAATCACTGTTAAGCTTCATAGCATTCATAATAAAATAACTAAACTCTACTACATGCCTAAATCTCTCATAATACCCAAGATAACCTAGACATCACTGAAAACTAGCTTAAACCCAACATAAGGGACATATAAATATTACCATAGAGCTATAATATTTTCAGGACAGATTGAAAACATAAAAAGCAGGAGATGCAGTAAGGAAATGGAAAAAGAAAGAGAAGAAAATGAACAAAGAGAAAAAAATAGAAGTAGAAACAGAAGAAAAATTAGATGAGTAAAAAATAACAAAAAGGATATAGAAGAAAGTTCTTGACTAAGACAAAGAAGGCAGAAACTGGGAGGTAGTAATAGGGAAAAAATAATTATATTGATATAGATAGGGTAAAAGACAGAAAAGGAAAAATTAAAGGGATAAGTACAAAAGAAAAAAAGAGAAGTGAAATGGATGAAAAAGAATATCTACAGCTAAAGACTGAGACTTGGTATAATGGTTAAAGGTGTTTGATTCTCACCTTTGGGAAGGAAATTGGTTAGGCTTAGAATGGCCTGTTAAGAATTACTATGGACTTATAAAACCATGAATCTAAGGAAAAGAGAAAAGTTTAGAGTGTTTTATGTAAATGTGAATAGTATTATCCAGTCTAGGGTTATACTTTGTTCTCCACCTTCCCAAATATCTGCTCTGAATACTTTTTCGGCTCTCATCCCTTGACTAATTGCTAATCTCCTTGCAGTATCACTCTGCTGTTACCTTTTTCTCTTCCCACTATCTAGCTATACTTTTTTCTTCCTTCTACTCCACCATTCTCTACCTCTCACCTGCTTTACCACACTCTATTTACCTGGATATACTTAACATGCCTCAGGAATCTGCTGCTGTCTGATTGTCTCTGCAGACTCTCGCTTACCTGCTCTAAACTGCTCCGTTCGCCCTGCGGGCTCACTCAGCTCTCCTACCCTACCCCCAATTCCCACCCACCTCCAGTGGTCCTACACTTATACTTACAAAGCCACACCCCCATCCTTCCTATCCAATAGCTATTCACAACTCATTACAGACCTACCATCTACACACCCACTCCCATACTGACAATTACTCTCAATTACCTCTTACATATTTCTATACTCCACACTCTCTCTACTCCTAACTCCTAATTCCTAACTACATTCTATAATCTCCTACACCATGCCCTTAACTTATACACTCACATGTATAAAACTACCTTTCCTACTTTCATTACTATCTATCCTTTCTATACCCTATACCTTTACCTTTTATGAAAACCTACAATTCACGTCATCTCAGCAACCCCTAAAACAAACATTACTAATAAATGAGCTTGAATTCCAAAGCCATTCTAACATAACATCCACCTCAACCTATCTATCACCTAAATACCACAGAGTATCCCATTTTACATTCACACAATATAGGAAATCACAACTTAATTGTAGCAAACTACTGAAGCATCCATATAGTCCCTATAGACATCTTCTCCTTCATGGGGACATTCATCCCAACTCAGGACCAGTTAGCAACACCCTGAGACACCCCTCTCCCCCCCTCACTCCCTGTATAAACCCAAATTATCTACTCATAGCTCATCTCAATATAAGGAGTGTTAACAATAAAGTAAGCCAACTACACGCATTACTAGATACACACTCTTTTGATATCTTATGCTTAACAGAAACCTGGCTTAAACCTGTTACAAAAGACAATTAAATACTCCCACCTGGTTATAATATCTTGAGATTAGACCGAACTACCAAAAAGGGTGGTGGGGTAGCAATACTGCACAAATCTCATTTACAGGTCACTTCATTACTAGTACAACCACCTCTAGATACTAATGTGGAAATTCTTATTTCCAAGCTCCAGCTCAATACTACTAAATCTATATACATAATATGCTCCTACCTACCCCCAGGCATCTTAGAAAGTATCCTATGCTGGCTTTCTACATCCTTCCCTCAGGAAACCATTGTACTTGGTGACTTTACTATAGACTGGAACACCTGTACCACTCATAAACCCACAACCCATATAAACTTCTATGGCTTCTCCCAAACTATTACCACCCCCACCAGAATCCATAAACCCAGCTGCAAATAAAGTATATTAGACTAGATCTTAATTAACAGCCACCCTCTCTCTTACAAAGTAGGTATTCTTCCTGATGATATTAGTGACCATTCACTTACCTATTTATCTGGACAAAAATCCTTTATCCCAAACCAAACTACCTTTAAAATCACCCACAACAAAAACATTTTTGATCCAGCAACCTTTCAAGCAGAGCTTCAAGCCTGTGACTGGTCACCCTTAAGGCACCTGCCACTTGATGAAGCAGTATCCTATTTTAACTCCAAATTCCTACAAATTCTTGAATTCCATGCCCCCTCATGCTCTATAAGAACTAGAAGCAAAGCAGCTCCATGGCTTACAAATTAAACCAGACAACAAATCCTACAAAGAAATAAAATCTGGTCCAAACGGAGAAACACGAAAGACCCAATTGATCAGCAATACTTTAGACAGCTAAGAAATGCCACCAAAAATCAATAGTTCAGGATAAAAAAAACTATTTCTTTAAACTCCAGAAAAAGCACCATAATCAACCCCAAACCTTCTGGTCAGGCATAAATAAACTTTTACATCCAGGCCACTCCAAAACACCAACCCCGTGTGGTCTCTCTCTAAACTCACCAAACGAGATTGCTGATGCTTTCAAAACCTTTTTTACTGAAATTGTCCAATCTCTAGCTAACACCTTACCACCTGTTAACTCTACCCTCTCATCCTCCCTAACAACCTTACCATCTACCTTTCACTTAAAACCTATTCTTACATCCCACATCTATACTCTACTTCATAAACATATACCTTGTACTCCCTCAGCTGATCTCCTACCACCTGAATACCTCCAAACTGCTGCAAAAGTTCATGCCTATCCCATTTCTATCCTAATCAATAAAACCATAACTGAAGGCTCCATTCCTTCACTCTGGAAAATCTCTCACATAATCCCACTTCACAAGGGTGGTAACTCAACTGAACTCTCTAACTTTCGGCCTATAGCCCTACTATCACGACTAGCCAAAATCATGGAAAAATGCATCCATCAACAATTTCTTGACCACAGTCTCCAAAATAACCTTCTAGCTGACTGTGAACATGGTTTTAGACCATTCCACAGCACCACCACTGCTCTCCTATCCTTTACAGACTGCATTAATAAACACTGTAACAATAACATGCTCTCCTCTGCTCTGTTCATTAACCTATCTAAAGCTTTTGATATGGTTAACCATCAAATACTTCTCAACATACTCAATTCATTCTCACTTGACACACAGGCATTACAATGGTTCAAGTCCTACTTGCACAATAGACAGCAGGCTGTCCTTTGGAATAATAACCTATCCAAACATCTCCCTATTACCCTTGGTGTCCCTCAAGGCTCTATCCTGGGACTTCTACTCTTCTCCATATTCATTAATGACCTTTCTACAAATTTATCTCTAAACTGTGAGCTTTGGCCAACGGAGACCTGCATGAGTGGAGTTAAGTAGATTTTTATCTGCACTTTTATCAAATAATGCACGATTTAAAGTAATTTGTTTGTGTTGCATTGAGCAATATCTAGCTGGAAGTTGTGACTGTTTTTTCAGTAGGTCTTATACAAGTGGTATTTTCAGTTAAGGCTTGTCAAAAAACTTGCATAGCCAGTGATAAGTGGGGGTAGTTTACCTCATTGTTATTCGGTTTCTGTCTTATACAAGTGGTAAAGTGAATTGTTTTCTGTTTAAACTGTGAGCTTTGGCCAACTGAGACCTGCATGAGTGGAGTTAAGTAGATTTTTATCTGCACTTTTATCAAATAATACACGATTTAAAGTAATTTGTTTGTGTTGCATTGAGCAATATCTAGCTGGAAGTTGTGACTGTTTTTTCAGTAGGTCCCCACTTTCCCTTCCTGTTTTTGTCTTGGTGTTAACCTTGGTGGCTTTGAAACTGCCCGCCCCGCTTGTAAATTTGCACTTGGATACTACTCCTGGGCCCATCTCATTTGCTCACTCAAAAAAAAAAAATAATTTTATCTGCTTTTACTTTATTTGTGTTTCTTCCTACTTTATTTTGCTTTTACGTCATCTTAAAAGTACTCAGTTGTATTTATTACTGCTTGGTGTGACTCATTCTAAGCCTTTTAGTTTAAGCACTTGGGCTTCAGACCAGTTGTTTTACATTAAGAAGGTTCTTATTGAAGGCTTTGGCCGAGACGTCAGAGAGAGATTTTCTTGTGTACAATAAATCCTGGTGGAACTTGTTCTTGTTGTATTTTTCTATTTGGTTTGGTTCCTGTTGTTCCAGTTAAAGGCTTATAGTGCCTGCATATTTGAACTGCTTCTTACTGAAATTGGTACACCTTGTTTGCTGTAGCATAGACTAGATCCAGGCCTGCTGAATCTAGCTTTGTTTGTATAACTTGAGCACTAATCCAGGCATTCTTTAAAGTATTCAATTGTATTTATTACTGCTTGGTAGTAACTTGATTAAAGTGTAGCTATCATTCTAAGTCTTTTGGATTAAGCACTTGGGCTTCAGGCCAGTTGTTTTACATTAGGAAGGTTTGTGGCCTGCACTGTGGTGGCAGGACAGGTAGCTTACATCCTTCTAAGTTGGGAACTGCTGATTGAGGGCTCAGTGTCTGTTATTCTAAAAGTGCATTAGTTCTGGTTTAAGCAATAGGGCTTCAGGCCAGTTATTTTACATTAAGAAGGTTCGTAGTCTGCACTCTTGTGGGAGGAGAGGCTGGACTCTGCTCTTCTGAGCTGGGAATTTCTGGTTAAAGGCTTATAGTGCCTGCATATTTGAACTGTTTCTTACTGAAATTGGTACACCTTGTTTGCTGTAGCATAGACTAGATCCAGGCCTGATGAATCTAGCTTTGTTTGTATGCTTGTTTGTTTGCTTGTTATTTCCCTGAAACGCTAATTCCACCTAAAATGCAGCTTTTCAGCACTTCTGTGGATCCCTAGTGATATCTGCATTGCTTACTGTACTTATTTCCTTGTTTCACTTGAATGAAAGTTACTGTTTGTCATTTTTGCATTTAAGTTACCTGTAGCACATTGCATTTAAGTTACCTGGCACTTGCTCATTAAAGCAATTATATAAGTCAGCACTAAAAAATTAAAAGCACTACACCCTCACAAACCCACCTTGAGTACCTTGTTCCCCATTGGCCCTTTTTTTTCAATTATAAAGGAATTCCCAATATTATTCTAGCATGTCCAAAGGTCAGTTGTCAATCTCCTCTCCGGTCCAGCTGGTGAATCTGGGAATCTTGAGGCAATGTTACAACTGCCTCATGTACACAGACAACCCTCTCCTCCTCCCAACAAATTCCAACACATGTGAGAGATGCAACCATATAGCCAAACTGGAGGCTAAGCTCTCTCAACTCAGTACTGTCATAACCAGTCAGGAGGAAAAGGAAACCACACTCACTGCAATTCCAGTCTCACATAGACCTACCACGACAGCAAACCAAACACATAAACACACAAAAACATACTCGGAGGCTCTAAATAAAAATCTGCCTAAGCAGCAGAGACCTCCAAAGCAGACAGACAAGCAACTGCTACCCCAAAACAAAACACGTGCAACACATAGCTCACAAAGCCAGTGTGCCAAACAGTCACAGCCCTTAAGGCTAAACAACACACCTGATACACTTGTAATAGGTGACTCTATCATCAGGCACACTGACGTCCCGCTCACCAGGCTGAACAAGGAGAAGGTCACTGTGAGCTGCCTGTCGGGTGCTAGGATCCGCCACATAACACAAGCACTCAGGTCACTCCAAGGCAAGTACAAATATGACTCAGTCATTGTCCATGCTGGTGTGAATGACCTGAGACGTACCTCCCTGGACTACATGAAAAGAGACATAGAGGAGCTCTCTGAGCATGTAGCCCAGGCCGGTATGACCCTGACCTTGAGCAGCATCTTACCCTCACCAAGAATGATGCCACAATATGAAGACAAGATGATCAATTTCAACAATTTGCTTAAGTATTGGTGTCATTCAAAGGGGATCCAATGCCTGTCAGCCTGGGATGACATGCTCGACAAGCCACGATGCTTCGCTAGGGACGGCTTGCACATATCACCCCTGGGCTTTTGGACATTGGCAAAGGCTCTTTCTACCCCCATAGTGCCTTTTTTAGGCATGGCTCAAAAGACAAACCCACCTCCATAGGTATCACAAGGGATAAGAAACTAAGAGTAATGCTACTCAATGCCAGAAGTCTAAACCTCAAGATGCATGCACTCAAAACTCTCCTTAGCATGGAGAACATCGATATCTGTGCAGTAACAGAAACCTGGTTCAAGGCTCCCGAGAGCACCCCAGCACTACCAGGTTATATCTCATACCATGCTTTTCGGCCCCAAAACTTGGACCGAACCACAAAAGGAGGGGGAGTATCAATATTCGTCAAAGATATCCACACCTCCAGGTTGGTGGCACAGCACAAAGCATCAGAGACTATCCATGTGCAACTAACAGTGGGTAAAACTGCCTTCCAGTTTATAGCCTGCTACAGACCACCCTCCCAAACCCAGGAACTCCACTCGGCCTTCATGAGAACACTGGAAAATATGAAGGTCTCTCCAAACACCATTATATTGGGTGACTTCAACTACCCTAACATAGACTGGGAGCATTACTCTAGCTCCAACACCCTAGCCCAAAGGTTCCTAGAATTTATAAACTCAAATGCTATGGAACAACTTGTTACCACTCCCACAAGAGGGGAAAGCATACTGGACCTGATCATCACCAACATGGGGACTCTATGCTCCAGACCAGAAGTGTATCCCTCACTGGTAAGATCAGACCATAAACTAATCTCACTGGATATTCACATCCCGACCCCACCCCCTGCCCAGAAAACCACAGTGAAAAACTTCTCTAAAGCAAATTTCACACTCCTCACAACCGAGGTGGAATCCTTCAAAGCCACCAGGCCTGTGGAAAATATGGCCCAGACCACAGAATCCTTTATAAATACATTCTATGAACACCTTCAGGAATGCATGGATCATGCAATCCCAAATAAAACCAAGACCCAATCCTCCAAAGGCAGACGTCCTGTCTGGTGGACCCCAGCCATAGACAAACTATACAATAGAAGGAGGAAGCTACTACATGATAGAGCAAAATCCCAAAAAGGGAAGGTATCTCTGATCAGTATTAGCAAAAAACTACGGGCACTCATAAAATCGTCTAAGGCCAGCTTTGAGAGAAAAATTGCATAGGACACTAAGGATAATCACAAGGCTTTCTTTAGTTATGTTAGGAACCTGGGTGGGAATTCCCAGATATGCTCAAAATTAGTCCAAAATGACAAAAAATACACCGAACCCACAGACATTGCCAACATCCTAGCTGACACGTTCAGCGCAACCCCCCCCCACCAAAAGGGAAAATATCTATCCCAGCAGAGTGCTGCCCCCCTGACATCTCAGAAGCTCAGGTAAGAGCTGCCCTCTCCAAAGCAAAAAACACAGCATCAATGGGACCAGACGGTGTCCTGGGCTGCGTCCTACATGAACTCCAAGAAGAGCTAAACCCAAACATAAAACTACTGTTCAATCTCAGTCTCACTACAGGATATGTACCCAAAGAGTGGTGTACAGCAATGGTGGTCCCTCTCCACAAAGGTGGTGCCTCAACGGATCCTGGAAACTATCACCCCATAAGCCTGACTAGCTTGGTCTGCAAAGCTATGGAAAGGATCATCATGGACCTTATAAATAAAGATATTGGGGACCTACAGACACTGGATCCTACCCAGTTCAGCTTTGTTAAGGGCAGATCCTGTCTCTTAAACCTGGTCAATTTCTTTGAAACAGTCACCAAGGCCAGTGACGAGGGGAACGTGGTCCACACAGCCTACCTGGACCTCGCAAAAGCCTTTGATACAATACCCCACTCGGGCATTATAGATAAGCTCACCAGCTTAAATATAAACTCCTATGTCGCTATATGGGTTGCAAACTGGCTCAAGGACAGAACCCACATGGTTAGAATTGCTGGAGCCATGTCAGACTCCAAACCAGTTACAAGTGGCATCCCACAAGGCTCAGTCCTGGGACCTCTCTTGTTCGGTATATATTTCTCAGAGGTACAGGCCAACATGGAAGGACTGTGGCTGACCAAGTTCGCAGATGACTGCAAACTGGGCACCATAATCGACTCTCCAGCCGACACAAGCATCCTCCAAAAGGGCCTCATAGAAACAGACAACTGGTGCCAGAGCCATGGCCTCAAGCTAAACGCCAAAAAGTGTATAGTCATCCCTTTGGCAAAACAAAGTGCCCACAAATTACCACATAAGTGGTAATCCATTAAGTACGGAAGAAGTAATTAGGGACCTGGGGACCCAAGTTGATAGCGATCTCTCATTTGACAACCACGTGGCCAAAGTGGTTAGGAAAAACATTTTATATAGCCCACCTAATCATGAAGGGATTCACATCTAGATCAGGGGAGGTCATCGTGCCTCTTTACTCATCCCTCATCAGGCCCATAATTGAGTACAATGCCCCTTTTGCGATGTACCTTACCAGACACCTGCAGCAACTGGAAAGACCCCAAAAGTACCTCACCAAGAGGATCAAAGGGCTCAAACAGATGCCATATGCTGCCCGGTTAAAGAAACTCCAGCTCTACTCAGTGGTATACTGCCTGCTCAGAGGCGATCTGTGCCTGACGTATAAAGCCATGTCCAACCCAGAATTAATGGACATGCTGCAACTCAGAAAATCCAAATCCCATCGAGCTATGCGCTCGAGAGACTTGAACCGCAGCACTGAAATAAATAGGACATGCTGGAGGGACAGATTCATAACCCAGGGGCTCCCTTCACTCTGGAATAAAATCCCAGTCCAGGTTAGGCAGAGTCCCTCATTGACTCTCTTCAAGAGGAATCTTGATGAGTGGATGGGCGATCGTAGGTTTACCCCGGGTATCACTTCTGTGTCACTGTTAGACAGAGGCACAGTATACTAACCTCGAAAAAAGGCATAGCAAAATTAATTTAAAATGGGTGGCGAAAGCCAAACACACTCTGGCTAGGCTTATAAATGCCCTAGGGTAGATAGCCTAGTATGAACCTATGAACCTACCTGCATACAATATGCAGATGACTCCACTTTGATTTGTAAAGCATCCACTTCATCTGAACTCCAGTCCATCACCCAAAAATTATTTAACCTAGTAGAAAACTGTTTCCAACAACATTGCCTACTCCTAAATGCCAAAAAAGCAAACTATTACTATTTACTCCAACTATTAAATCCGCCCCAATAGATTTCTCTATTACATCCATCGATGGTACAATCATAGCTCCTGACCCAACTACCAAACTCTTAGGTGTAATGATTGACCACAACCTCAACTTTGACTCACATATTAATGCCACTATTAAAACAGTAAACAGAAAACTTGGATTCTTGTATAGGATAAAACCTTTTCTCACCCCTGAAGCCAGATGTACTATTGCCCAGACCCATCTGATCTCCACCATCCTTTATGCCTCACCCATTTATACTAATCTTTCCAAAAGTAACCTAAACAAATTGGCCACTTCTTATAACAATATTTCCAGGTTTGCTACTGGGTCCCCATTTAGAACTCATCACTGTCTAAATCTCAAACTTCTAGGATGGCTAGAACTAAATAACCAGCTAGAATTTCAACAACTATCCATTACCCATAAGATTCTGTACCAGTCTAGAAATACTCCTATTCTCAGTAGCCTCATCTCCTCCTACACAAATCTTACTACCCTTTGCTCAGCAAATAAACTACTGGTTACCATCCAGAAATCCCACAACAAGGCAGGTGATTCTCTTTTTTCTAATTCAGTGGGGAAGATTTGGAACAAGCTTCCCATTAAACTTACATCTCCCTCATCATTACCTCTCTTTAAAAAGCAACTAAAAATCCAGCTAAAAACACAATGGCTATGTCCATGTACTAACCCTGGCTAACACCCCCCCAGTATGGGTCTATATTATATCATTGAACGCTTAAAAAAGCGAACACTGATTGATCGACCTAATTTAAGCGAAAGCTTACAATCTCAAACTGTCAGATCAGCGATTTTTTTTCCAGGGAAAAAAATCGCTGATCCAAAACACATACACACAACACAAGCACACCAAACAAACAGAAATCCACACACATACACCTAAAATCTGATACCTAACCATACACTAAACTATGCACACACCACTAACTACCCACTTACCTTAACCCAAACCCTAACCCTAAGGTCCATCACTATCGTTCACTCACTTCACCCGCTCCCTAACCCTAACTCACTTAAATCCACCCTAACCCTCATGTCCACTCAATCGCACACACACCTAACCCGAGCCCTAACCCTAACTCACCTAAATCACCCTAATACTCACATCCACACAATCGCACACTTACCTGAATCCGACCGGTAACTTTCCACCATAACACTGAAAATACTGAAGCAACAGAAATGGACAACCAAATTCTTTCCCTAGGAAAAGAAATTGAGTTTCTGCTGCTTCGATATTTTGCAGTTTCACAAAAAAAGGTTTGATCAATCAGCGTTCGCTTTTTTAAGCGTTCGAGGATATAATATAGACCCCCAGTATAACATTATTCTTTAACTCTCCTCCAATAACCCACTTTGCAGAATTAGTAAATTAATTCCTCACTCCCTTCTTAGTATCTTAATCCCAAGGAACTATCACTGAGTATGCTCTTTACAACATTCTTTCTGCAGTGAGCACGTCTTCCACCTTGTATATAGACCAACTATTTATTTCACTATGACTGTAATTACTTCTTTATGTACATATATTTAATAATTTTCTTATTTCTCAGTGTTATTTTTTTTATAACCTATATACATCATTGTAAAGGTACATTCATACCCAGTATACTTATGGTGAATATCAGTCATTTTCCCATGGTAATAGTACTGTATTTTGCCTTGTTAAACTCAGTAGTCACAGTCTGTATAATTTAGTTCTGTATAATTAAAGTTGTTGAAAAAAATCTTTATGTATATGTATTTAGATATTTTTTTTGGACTTTTGTTCTGTCTTGATTTATTTAGTTTAAAGTGGAGCTTATCTCCCCGGGCCTCTACTGTAAATGAACATGTATCCAGTTAGACTAGCCTGGTCAACAAATGTAAAATAAATAAATAAATAAAAATTATGAATATACTAAGAATAATAGGAATTTTGGAGTGGTGCAATACATATAATATAGATGTAATTATATTAGAAGACACAACATTTTTAACAAATTAAAGTTTACAAACCGAGAAACTGTGGGGAGAAAAGATAATCTGGAATTTGGGAAATGAGATATCTTATTGAATAGCTGTGTTCTGTAGAAATACAATAAAGCTATTAGATATAACTTTAGCAAAAATGGGGGGATTAACCATTGTAGATTTAAAACAGAAAAAACAAGTGTATAGAATTATAATATATGCTTATACTAACTGTAAAGAAAGGGAAAGCTTATTTCATCAGATTTTAGACTATGTAGTGTTTGAATATTATAATAACAGGAGCCTTTAACTGTTTTTTAAGAGGCAAGCACAAAAAGAAAGGAAATGATATGAGAAAATGTTAGAAGCTATAAAATGTGGTAAGTTAAAACTTTGGGACAAAAATTCACGAACTTACAAAATGGCTATGAATAGAACTGGAATAGATGATTTTATAGTATCAGAAGCTTTACTTATAGGAGAAAGGGAGGTAGTTGAAACAGGATTTTTGATTATCGTACAATATGGCTAGAGATAAAAAAGAAAATAATATATAAAATAGACAAAAGAATACAAATAAATGAGAAAGCATGGAATAAAACAGGAAAGAGATTAGTAATACAGTTATGGAAAGATTATATAACAATGAGAATATTTTATAAAAATTGGTCTGAATGGTGAATGATATTTAAGGAAAAATATATACATATTTTTACAGTGGCAATCTGATGTGAGAAAATTAGAGAAACAAAAATACAAAAGAACATATAACAATGCACTGGAAGATTTCGAACATTATGACAGAAAGTACTTTGACAAAGAAAAATAATTATATGAAAGAAATCAAGAAAAAATACTGAAGTATTATATAAGCAAAGATATTTTTACACAGAAAAAGAGAAGAAGTATTGGGTAACTTAAGTTGATTAGTAAAGGAAGATGGTAGCATAATGAGAGAAATAAAACACGTAAAAGGAGAAATAGAAAGGACTCAGTAAATAATTATGAATAGTGTAGTACAGTATACAGAAGACATTTTTAAAGGAAAAAAGGTATTAAAATGTGGAAGGTAAAAAGTTAATAGAAAAGAGAATAAAGAGTTGGAAAAGGAGATTTTTTTTTATATCAGCTAGATAAAGTGTTAGGAAAAGTAAATATAGATTTAGCTGCAGGCCCAGATGGAGTAGGTTATGAAAAGTATAAAAATTTAAGGGTCTGGCAAAAAATATTTTTTAAAGATTTTGAATGACTGGTTAGATGAAGGCTTTTATGTATAAAAAATTATGTAGCAGAGTACTTAAAATCATATGGAAGAAGGAAGATAGAAGACAATTAAAAACTGGAGACCAATAGTACTGAATAATAATGATTATAGGACCTTTATGAAAGTAATACAAAAGTGATTTGAAATTAAAATGGAAAAGATTATGGAAGATAGCATATATAGTATAATGGGGAAAGGTTGTCAAGAATTATTAATGATAAAGAAATTGTGGATGATATTATGAACAGAAAAGAAGAAACGAAAATCATGATAGGAGAGAATATAATATAAGTGAGAATGTTAAGAAATTCTGTATATTAGCATATAGTAGTAATAAAGTAAAAATATTTGTAAATGACTGGTTAAGTCAAGAGGCACATATGAAGAGTGGTGTAAGATAGGGATGTCCAATGAGTTATATACTCTTTTCATTAGTTATGAATCTGATAGCATATGAAATTAATTGCAAAATGATGGAGGTGGGTTACATAACACCTGAAGAGTTAAGAATTCCAGCTCTGTTAACATATAAAGATGAGATAATAATTTGCACAAAAGAGTGTCTAGAGATGGTAGGGATGGCTTTAAATAATGAGAAAAATAAAGATTTAGTTGATATAGTAAAGAATGGGGTATTTTATTTTACAATGAATGAAATTTTTGTGTTAGGCATAAAATTTGGGAATAAAGATGTAAATAGAATTCAATGGGGAAAAACAATAGAAGGAATAAAGCAAGCATGCCTTTTCAGGAGAACATATAAATTATCATTCAAAAAAGGTGCATCTGATAAATTCAGTACTGATGGTACAAATAGTATACTTATCAGGTGTATTTATGTTGCCACCAGTTTTTGAAAAGGAATAATTGCAGATATTTTTTCATTTATATGGGGTTATAGATGAAAGCTAGTAAAAAGAGGAGTTTTGTATGCAAATAAAGAAGAAGGAGGTTTCAGGTTAATTGACCCAGTGGTATGCATTGCTTCATTAAATTTTTACAAAGTGCTAAAGTGGGTAAATGAAAAAAGATGAGAGATTAGTAATAAAACTGTATAAATGTAAGTATGGTAAAATTGGAGGGATGGTAAACAGAGTAAAAGAGAAAAAGAGTGTATAAATGAAGAAATAAAATGTTACCAAGAAAAAAATATTTTTGTGGAAAATAAAAACTGATGGTATAGAAAAAGTTGGAAAAGTATGCTATAAGAATGTAATGATAAAACATTGCTATGCAAAACCATGGGAAAAATCTAACAGATGAAAAATAATACTATAGAAATAAGACTCAGATGGTGTAATCTGAAAGTAGAAGGTCAAGGTTTTGTGGAGACTGGTAACAGATAAATTCCCAGTAAAGGGAAATATGTCATATAAAAAGAAAAGCGATAGAATATGTTTACAATGACAAGAAGAAGAAACCACGGGACATGTGTTTTTGAAATGTAAAAGAGTAAAAATGCTATGGGGACAATTATGTAAAGAATTTTTATAGCTATAAAGGAAGTGAATAAAATAAACATGGATATAATTAAATCTGGGTATTATATGAATACAAGTAAAGAATATGTTAAAAGAATAGATACATTATTTTATGTTATATGAGATATATGGAATGAAACAATAAATGAAATTGTTTCAGTTTGTGTTGCACCTCAGAGCAAGAGGTTCTCTGGTATGATTCTTGGCTGGTGTGCCTTCTGTGTGGGGCCTGCATGTCCTCCCTGTGTTCATGTGGATTTCCTCTGGGTGCTCCAATTTCCACCCATGTTACAAAGATATGCATATGGAGCATTTCTCCCTGGACCTCCTCTGAAAATTGGATCATTCCAAGTTGGACTTTCCAGGTAAACAAATATTAAATAAATAAATAGATAAAATAAGTAAATAAAATGTTTCATGGTAAATGGATTTTAGCAACAATATTTAGTAAAATCAGATGGTGGTTATGGAAAAAGAAGTGGGGGGGCTTAATATAGAGGAAAATTTAGAATGATTGTAAAGGAAATTATGAATATGTGCAGATTTGTATATTTATATATATGTAGACATGTAAATATATATAGGATTCATATTTTAATAGGTGCCATGGGACCTTTGACATCCACCTGAGCTACCCCCAACTCATGCAGATTGGGCCTTGGTTTAATATCTCATCCAAAGGATGACACAGTCAGAAGCACCCCTTCCCATGATGCACTATAAGTGTCAACTATTGATCTTTCTAGTGCACCAAAGGTGAGTGTACTTCCTGTTGTGCCACTGACCCTGATATATGCAACAAGTCATAAGATGTTGCTATTCAGTGACACATACTGTTTTAAGTACTTCAAACAAATCCCGTATGATCATATTCCATTAAATCTTTTTTTAAAGAACAAGCTAGAAGACAAGAAGATCGGTAAATAATTGTATAGACTAATGTTACAGTGTACACATCTGTGTCTTATTGCTGATGAAACTCTTTCATGGTCTGATATTCATAAATCATGAGTTGTAGTACAGCATGAAGCCCCCTGCATCACCTTAGTAATGTGTGCTAACCTTAAGTGCGTCCCTGTCCCTAACTCTAAGCCTAACCTACACTTTAACTTACAAAAACCCTTTATATAACACTAACGCTATTTAGACAAATTTAGTCTGGATATGATGTTTAGGTTTTTGTTCTATGATCAGAAAAGGAAAGCGTTTTCCCCTTTCAGTCTAATTTGCTTTAATTTTATTTGGTTTTCAGTGAGCATGTTGTTCAATATTCTGACATTAATTAATAATGATTTGATGCATGTGTATTTCAACCATTTATAAACATGTCCTAAATCAGATTTGAACAGGCTGATTAGGAGGCACAGACTCAGATATGTACTTCCAATACAATGTTTTCTTATGAGCCAGATAAGACACAAGTGCACAAAATTAACCTTTGTATACAGTAATTGTTCCAAGTAGAAATCATGGTTTTGTTGTTTATTTTGGCTTAAACTGTAGTCTTGATCAGATCTGATGCAGTTCACCTGCATCAATTGTTTCTCATCCTTTTTTTAACTTTTATTAATGTCTGTAATGATTCAGACATAATATTAAGCAATTCTTTAATCAGCAGCATCAGTCACCCTTTTCCAAAAGCCCTGAAGGAAGATTTTCTGTTCAGCTTTTTGCACAGGCTATGTGCACATTCTTTCCAGACAGCAGTTCATTACTTCAGTAATTTATATCTCGTCATGTAAATAAAGTTAAGTGTTATGCTTACAATTGATTCATTAAACATAAGCTCATGCTGACCAACTATTGTGAACCTGGTTTGAATTAGATCTTTCTGTAAGACCGAAGTAACACACCAGTGAATTCTTATGGCTTACTGCATGCATTCTGCTTGTGGGGAATACCTATTAGCCTGTAAGTACCTAATGGTAGTTTTTATAACTGAGTGTCTCTGCCATAGCATCAGAGTGACAAATGGGCAATATTTTTGGAAGGACTCCCAGAAAGGAGCATTATTGAGTTTTAGAAATGTTTTATAGAAATACTTCCTCAGCTCAAAAAAATTCTGGATGGATATATGCTGCTGAACATTTATGCCATTTCAACAACAGTTTACCAGGTAGTATGTGCAGTTTATGCTAACAATGGTTGTTAGAATCACAAAATAAAATAATATAGTAAGAGGAGACAGAAATAAAAGAAGAAAAAATAACATCTCAGTGTTGCATGTTTTGTGGTACTAATCTAAAAGTGATAACATGATTATGGCCACTAGTGTAGGCTAGCATGGTTGGGAGGGTGGCTTAAGGAGTTGGGTAGATGGCTTAATGGCTAAGGTGTTTGCCTTACAAACGCAAGGTGCAGAGTTTGAGTCTCACATGGGATAGTTGGCAAGGCTTAAAATGGCTCGCAAGGGCAGTAAGCTTAGTACTAACCTATGAATCAATTTATATTACTATTTGCCTAGTTTTAGGTAGTCATTTAGATGCTAGAAGAAGTATTAAAAGGCAACACAGGATGTTGTTTGAAAAGATTATATTTTCTGCACTCAGAGGATCTGGAAGAAGGGGTTGCAGGTGACAGTGCATAATTATAGAGTCAAATTTTACAGTGTACACCTCTGTTTCTTCTATCTTGCTGAAGGTGCTGCTTCATGCCTTGATATCCATAAATCCTATTACTTGCAGCATAGAATGAAGTCCCCCTGCACCACCTTAGTAATGTGTACTAACCCTAAGTCTAGCCATAACTCTGCCCCTCCCCCTAACCTTACCATAGAAAAACATTTTACATAACACTGTCACTATTTAGACAAATATAGTCTGAATGTGATTTATAGGTTAGTACTAGGCTAACTGCCCTTGTGGGCCATTTTTAAGCCTAGCCAGTTACCCCATGAGAGAATCAAACCCTGCACCTTGTGTTTATAAGGCAAACACCTTAACTATTATGTCAATCTCCTTCCCTTGGCTTTTTGTTCTAATATTAGAAAAGGAAAGTGTTTTCCTCTTTCCATTTATGCATTGTATGGCTAAGGCTCCTTGGTCATTTATATATGGGTTTGGACTGAAACGAGCCATAGTAAGATACCAGGGAAGAGGGAAAGAAGACAGAGGGGGGGCACAGCTACACTAAGACACTAATAACTGTGAAGATCTGGTAGAGAGTACGTCTGAACATCATTAGTGGTATGGTTCAGTAAAGCCCCAGGGATTGAGAGAGAGGTAATGTATCTCAAATTACAGGGGCTCACAAAAGAAAAAAAAACTGAACTAAAATCCCTATATGTGAGAAAAAAGAAAGGTCTCCAGTGTGATCTCAAGCCATACAGTGTGAATCCCTTTGTCACTGCTTCAGTTGAATTGGTTTTATATCATGAAACCTGAGTGAATGTCACTTGCTCAGGTTTTCTAAACAATGTAGTTAAGCCATAACCTAGTCAGGTATCCTTCTTAAAGCACCTCATTTCTGACCTCTCAATCCAAAGCACATGCATGTCATCACTTACTCAATGCTCCACCTCTTCCCAGAATGAACTCCAGGATCTAGGCTGATGGTTCATCCTAAATGTATTATATTACAGACACCAGCATTCCTCCACACCAGCAGAACACTACCCAAAGGTAAACTGAAATTTCTGATTGGTTTCCCAGCCAGTTATAAGCTTCTTGACATCAGACCACTGTTTTGCCACCCACAATTCTCTATGAAACTATTTTTTTTTTGGCCACAAAAAAAAAAAAATGAAAATTGGGGGCTGATATGGAATAACTCTTTAACCCTACTGGTCCATTGTTTTCTCCTTTGGTCTACTTGATTTCCAAGAACACTAATTTTACATTTTTCTTGGCACATTTCTAGAAGACATTTAAATACAAATTGTCAGCATACTGGAAAAACCTGGAGATTTCATGGGCTTTGGCATTTTAGGTCAGAATACGTACTCACTATAACTTCTAATTGTTATATCTGCTACTTATATAAAAAAATTGGCAAGTTTGTATAATTCGCTCTTCTACATACATATTTTAATTTTAGTAACTCATAAGTCATTGTGCCTGGCTATTTTCCCCTTAATCCACTGAAATTACACATAGTTTCCACATTCTGGCAGGGGTACACATTTTCATATGCACTGTATCTTGGTGTCACAGTCACCATAACCAGTAGTAGACTTCCTACCAGCAGCTTGTTCTACTCGCCACAGAAATGTGTTACAGCAGAAATGAGTAAATAACATCCTGGACAAATGAGAGTTGATGTATCACTCACTTATTCTTCCTTTGGTTAACCTCTTGTACCCGGTCTTAAACATCCAAGGCCATTGGCAGTGTGGGCAGAAACTTTGCTTTCACACCAATGGAATTCTTAATAGCACTATGAAATGTGGTATCAAAGTGAAAAAATGGTCTCCCACAAAGACTGCAATCAGACTGAGGACATATTTTGAAAACAATTCAGATTGTACATTTATGGTTAATACAATGAGTGCTGCGGTGGTGGTGCTGCGGTAGCGTTGTCGCCTCACAGTAAGACACTGTCTGGTTCAATTCTCAGCTAGAGCATCTTCTGTGTGGAGACATGCATGAATGGCCGTACCTTCGTTGAAGGTTGTGTGTCAGGGCTGGTAACTCGGCACGTAAAAATCAACTACCAATCATTAGCGGACTGGAGTTCCACTGTGGCGACCCCTAACCAGGAAAAAGCCGAACGACACAACAACAACAATGGCAGTTGAAGGAGTTACAAAACAGGCTCATAACAGTGGCAGTTTTGATGTCATTCTCATTAAATTTCAATATACATTTTAATATGCTTATAATAAGAAGGAAAACCAAATGTGTTTATATCTTGCTCAGCAGGTGATTTTTATAGTAAAATTTTATTTGATGATGAAAAAAATTAACATTTTGGTCTGCATATGAAAATGACAATTACCACATTTTCTCTGCTCTTCAACAAAATTGATATACTTTGAACTTAGATTCAAAATATTCCAAACTGAAAAAAGTTATGGCATTGTTGCTACCGGTCTAAACATTGTTTCATGACCTTTATTAAGTGAAAATATGTCCACAAATGATACACTATACTTCACCCAGACTTCTGTCTCATGTGCTATAGTTCATAAGTTCATATGTAGATGCTAGCCAGTCTACAGACCTTTAAGCCTAACCAATAAGCCATACTTCAAAGTTCCATCCTGCATCAAGAAGGACAACACAGGAAATATGATGGAGAATTTGGGGCTACTCATCCAATTATTTTTGTTCACCTTGAAGGTGGTAAGCATGCTACTCTGCTTAAAATGTAGTGGAAAATTGATCCAGCGGTGGGAGATATGGTGAGATATGAATGTATCATGTCAACATGTCTTGTTTATCTGTTTATGGCCTTTAACTTAGTATTTCAGGAGCCATTTGTTCTGCATATGAATAGTACGTCAAGCAGGGTTGCATCTTTCAGGGTCAGAAAAGCTAGACACGGAGAAGTTTATGATGCACCAAGTAAGGAGAAAGGACTGATAGCCTGTCTCAGTAACTGAGGGTCATTGACACTATTGATCTTTTTAGTTAGGGATCTCTCAGTTCTATTGAGTTGAGTGATATGTTTATACAAATACATGCCGTAAGGATAATTCTGTTTAATAATGGGTCTGATAAAAGAGTAAAACTTATTTGGTTTGGAGGGGTGTGATGCATGTATAATATGATGCAAAAATGTTTTTTTTAATTTACTTTGATTCCATTATGCATGCACCAACTGTAAACATAGTTCAATTGTTAGTCAGAGGAGGAAAGGATAACAGCATTCAATTTGTCTCTAAACTTAGATAAACATAAGTCAGGAATACTGTCTTGAAGGTCTGAGAAACAGATGCCAAATAACAGGGGGCCCAACATTTAACCCTATGGTACATGACTAGAAACTTGTTTTCCTCCAAAACTAGAACTTGTGACTGTAACCACATCTGCGCTCTATCATGCAACTAGTTAGCTATCCACCACATGACCTAAGGATTTATTTTTTACTTTACAAGTCTGTCAATAATGGTTGCATGGAGGATAATGTTTCAAAGCCTTGACCAGGTGTCAATATGCTGTATGGGATCCCATTCAGATGCTTGACTTTTCAAAAAGTAGAATTTCATATGGTCAAGGCCATATGATTGACTATTCAGAAAGTTGAACTTCAGAAAAACCACAAAAATCTACATTTTTGCAGGGGACTAAGTCCCACTGCACCCCCATACCCCCCTGCCTATTGTATATATCAACTCTGAGATCACACTACAGTGGGGTAAAGGGTAAATTCCTTGATCCCTACTGTACTGTAATCTCCATTCAAAAGCTTCAACTTTCTGAAAAGTCAATCATATGGTTCTGACCATATGAGGTTTGGCTTTTTGAAGAGTAGAGCTTTTGCATGGGACCTACTGTATGTACTGCATATCCACTATCCACTGGTTTGGTGACTTTTTCAAATGAATTAACAAGGTTAATGAAGCAGGACTTGTCTTTGACAAGGCTGAACTAATGAAGGTCCAATGTACAAATTAAGGAGGTTCAATAACTTTCCATATGATGTTAGTAAACCTATTGGATCTATTGTTACTGAGATCAGTGGTTGGATAACACATATGCAGTGCCACTACAGTGGCTATTTTCCAGACTTTGGAAATGTTAACAGTGGTGAAACTTAGATTGTAAGTCATAATTGGCTCTAATAATTAGGTGACATGGCATATTATCAGGACCCATAGATGATGTGTTTTCAGCTCTTGAGAGGTGTGAGACCACTTGCTTCACAGTAATTCTAGGGGAAGCTGGGACTGTGACATCCTTGGAATACTTATAACTTTGGGTCGAGTAAAATTTGTATTACGTCTGTCCCTCCTGCTTCCCCCTGCCCACTAACTTCAGCTTCATCTCCAACAAATGCAGCATTTCTAGCTTCCTTCCAGTTCCAACTCTAATACCTCCCCTAGTTTAACACTCACATATCACTGCCAGATCACTGTGCTATCTACCCACTAGCTACTACTCTCACTCTATACATCTACTCTTACTACATACTTAGCTACGTCACCTTCCTGCTTCTCATACCTAACCTGCTATCCAATTAACCTACTCTGTCTCTCCCCTGTTACTATACCCCCTACTTACCTACTTGGCCAACTTGTTCACTATTCTGTTTTACTCAATGTTCACCATTATGTAATGCCTAAACCTAAAACTGAAAATTTGTGTACAGTCTATGTAATTATGTTAAACCTGAAGCTTCTTTTACCTTGACAATGATCTGTTCCCTCATTACCTACATTACTCCTAACTTACTCTTACCCATAAAATGCTAAATAATCCAAACTACTACCCATCCCTTCAAACTATAATACAAACACACACCCCTTCACGTCATCTTAGGTCCTCTAATAAACAAATATTAACCATAAATAAACCCAACAAAAGAGCTGGACAATGTCCCTATTCCCATGCCATTGCCAAACTTTGGAATGTGCTCCCTCTCTCTATTACTCAACTAGACTCTTTAAAATCATTTAAATTCACACTGAAAGAACACTATCTCAATAACCTTGTCTGTTCTTGTAGTCATATGATTAAACCACCTTAAATGTTTTGGCGACTATACACTACAAATACTTTTATTAACTTAATATAGTTGCAATTTACATTATCTGACTTTGTATCCAATCTCTCTTTCTTTCTTTATTCCTGTGGCTGAAAAACAGAACTGATTAAACAGTATTCTTACTTATGAGAATATACAAACAGAATTACTAAAAATTTACCTCATTGGGTTTATTTTCTTGTATTGTATACCTCTATAATATGTATTTCCCTTGTATATCTACTTCAATTTGTATTATTTAAAAGCTTTCTTGACTCTCAAACTTAAGTTGATGTTATGTAAAGATTGCTGTGATTGTATGGAGCTTTTCTCCCCAAGTCTCCACTGAAAATGGATTGTTGGGCCCAGTGGACTTTCCCAGTCAACAAATGTCAACAAATAAATAAATGTTAAGTTTAGTACTAGCTATGTTAACATGAACTAAGCGTGAATAATATGTTACCTGTCAACGTTAAGACTGCTATTTTCTATGCAATTTGAAAGTTTCTGTATACATTATAATGTTGCTTGAATTTAACTGTGAAGCTTTTCTCCTCAGGCCTCTGCTGAAAATGGACATGCATCCAGTTGGATTTTCCCGGTCAACAAATGTAAAATAAATGATAATAAATAAACTAGGGTATTAGGTTTTTCCTTTGGGTCAGAAAGAACAGTATTAGTGTCAACTAATTCCGAACATTACTGGATGTTAATTATTCATGTTCCTATCATAGTTAGGAAAGATTAGCATTTGTTTTTGGTTTCAGTGATTATTTTAAGTTCATATTCTACTTTGTGCTTTGGTATTTCTTAACTATGCTCTTTAAGTAAGTGGAATAAGACATCTTACAAATATTAAGAACTTTATTTGTCTTGCTGAATAATTTATTTATATGGTTATTTCAACATAAGGGGTTCTGCTATTTGCAGTTCCATCTAAATGGCTGCCTTCACATTTCATTACTAAACAGAACTGCTTAATGACTGCTGCACAAATCATGATACTGAATCTGAGTGCATGTATAATGGCATGTGGAACAAATAGGCTGAAAATACTGAGAATTGATGGTAATAAGCAGACATTTCCAACTTAATGAAAGACTTCCTGCTTTGGCACTTATTCAGAATTTTGTAACAAATATTCAAAAATTGCAGCCTCATAAATGGCACAATTTCTGTGCAGTTCCATTAAATGGTCATATCACAGTTGCTCTGCGAAGCCACCTTTCAGGGAAGTTGTTTCAGAACCTGAGATGTTTTACAACAGTTAATATAAATTAAGTACAAATCAAGCACAGTTCACTTGTTTTGTAAACTCCAGAAACAAAATTTTGACTTGGAACTAGAATTTGGGAGAGACCTGGCCAAACTGGGTCATGTGACTGTACAGAAAAAAAAGGGTTTTAGTGCACAGTGTCCATTCTTTTCAAGTGGTTTCTAAATCAGGTTATATTAATTGGATATGGTCAGACTAATGTGGCATTTAATCCTATTCATAGCACATTTATTTCCTTACTCAGAGTATGCTTTCATAAACAAAGCATTGTGGACATATTTCTGAATTTGAAATTATTTACACAAACTGTTACAGGAAATAAGTAGAGATCAGAAATAGCTAATGGTTAGTAGAAGGAATAGGCCACTTTACAATGTCTGTATGATTATCTTATTTTAACACATGCTGTTTTTCTAAAAGTGATCAAGCAAACAGTGGTAGGTGCTTTCTATCTGAAAGAGTGGGGTAATGTTTAAGGGCTTTACATCACAGATGCAAGGTGCAGAGTTTAATTCCTGCCTCCAGTTATTGGCTAGGCTTTTATAGTCTGCAGACTGATAGCCTGGTATTATCCTTTGAGCCTTTATAGCACTTAATGGAAAAATTAAGACAGATGTGTCCAAAGGCTTTTGTTTGTGCAGTGTCAATGATGCCAGCATGGAATCCTGGAAGTCTTGGAATTGAGTCCCAGATGAGAGATAATAGGAATTTCTCTATATTTGTATGTGCACTTGTAGTCTGGCTGAGCAAACAGTGAATGATGCTTTAGTTGTTGTTTGGATAACATTTTCATAAATGTCTTGAAAAACAAATCCTTTTAGCTAATGTATCTCTTATTTTAGAAGAGAAGTTAAAGACTGGAATTACAATCTACTGAAAAAATGTCAAATTTATGAACACAGTGTCTTAACCTTGGGTCACATTGTTGGCAAATTATTTAAGGACGAAGTTATTGTGCATACACTTGAAACATGAAGTATGTCAAAGCTGCATGCATGTCTGGATAAAGTACAATGTTATAACCATTTTCTGTTTGACATAGGTATTAAATGCGTCACTATTAAGGAAATGTGAAATGGTGCCTAAACAAACAAGATAACAGCACCCCAAATGTAAAGGCTCTTCAGGCAATCATGTTACCAAAAAATTGTATGATTAATTAAAAGCATTAAGAGCCTCATTTTATTTATAAGTGTCAGATACATAAAAATAGTTAAACTATTTAAGGCATACACATCCAATTACAGCTCTTATTTTCTGGGGTCTGCTTTTCCTCATGCACCCCATTTGCTTAGTATTCTTACTCAGAAGTTGTACACCTTTGAAGTAAATTCAGTATACCTTTATATCTATATCTATCTATCTATAGATAGATATATGATAACATCAAAGAAACACATAGTTGCAGCACAAATTGTTATAAAGACTAGTTGAATGCATTATTCATTGCAAGCTAAAAATAACAAATAGCAAATCATCCAATAACCCAGAAATGTTTTATTATGCTTAGTAAATAATACAAGTTTGTTTGTTTGTTTGTGTTTTTCGGCTTTTCCCGGTTAGGGGTCGCCACATCGGAAATCTGGTCCACTAATGATTGGTAGTGGATTTTTACGTACCGGGTTACCAGCCCTGATGCACAACCTTCAACGAAGGCACTCCCCATTCATGTATGCCTCCACACACAAGACGATCTAGCTGAGAATCAAATGGGACAACGTCTTTTCTACGAGGCGACAACGCTACCGCAGCACCACCACCAATACAAGTAATTCAGCAAAACATAGTAGGCAAAGAAACAAGTAGAAGTAGTAAACATCTACAAAATTACATCCTCAAACAGTTAACAAGCAGACAGCTGATAGGAAGACTTCTGTCTCATCCATTGGTGTAAATCATAATAGACATCTAATCTGCACTAACAACAACAATTTCCTGTATTGCTTCAGCTAAACTCTCTAATGCAAAACACATACAGTATGCACAAAACTTAACTTCACATTGCCTCCCCTATAAACAGAAAGAGATGCATAGCCCTTCACACCATAACATAATTTAGAATGCACAAACACAGTGCAATCCACTGATTAATAAAGCACACCACAAAAGATCTTCAGTCAGGTAAGGGACATCCAAAAGCCATCTGAAAGTAAACTGAAAGTGTATTTTTTGCAGGACAAGCTTCCTGCACCCCCATGTGGGATGCAAGCACCCCAATATATACACACAGACATACATACGCGCATGCACACACACACACACACACACACACACACACACACATAGATATATATATATATATATATATATATATATATATATATATATATAAACTATGGAACTCATTTCCACCTTCTATAAGAAACACAGGCAGCACCACCACCTTCAAACAAATACTGAAAAATCATCTCAACTCTTCCTGGCTATATTCCTGCTCTATAACCTAACCTCTTCACTCTCCTTATATGATTACTAAACTCCTATGTCTTTTGCTACTAGTGACTGATAATACTTTCTCCATATTTATTTTGATCTTCACTTGTTGATGCTGATACAATAATACTGATTAAGATATCTTGGTTTATACCACTCGATTGAATTCATTGAATTCTGCTTTAATGTATATTTTCTGTATATATTACTGTAATCAAACAAACTAGATTCCTGCTTTTATGTATATATTCTGTATATGTTACTATATTTACTATCTGTAACACTGTTTCTACTTCTGTACTGATTAATGTTTATGTTTTTTCTGTATCTTGTTGGAGCTTTTCTCCCCAGGCTTCCACTGAAAATGGGCTCTTTTAGGTCCAGTGGACTTTCCCGGTAAACAAATGCAATATATATATATATATATATATATATATATATATATATATATATATATATATATATAGTTTACTATAAAAACATTGACTATCATAATGTAAACTGGTCAAAAATGCTGTTTAAATATTCGATGTGCAGCATATTAATTAGTTAACATTGCCGAATCAAAATACTCAACATTTCAAAATCAGCAGTTTTGATGTCAGCCAGGATATACTTACCTGCCACATCTTACCTGGTTGCTTTCCAACAGTACGAAGAAACACAGTTCAGGACTGCACAATGATAGAATTCATGTTTTTGCGGGGGGGGATAAGCCCCCTTGCACTCCCTTGTTGGGGGCTGTGCCCCTCACATCCCCTGCAAACTATATATTCCAACTCCGAGATCGCACTACAGTGAGCAAAAGGATAAATTTCCCAAACCGTACTGTACCGTGATCTCTATTCATGACATCAAACACATATCAGTGAATGCACAGTGGCATTCTCTGCAACAGACACTTGGAGAATTGAAGGTCAGCAATACGGGAATCAGCCAACTGATGTTCGGCATTCCTATGTTCGTCAAACCTTTATTCTTCAATTTGATAGTAAACCTATCTTTTCCTTTTTCCTGTGGAAAGCAGTGATCATTCTTGTGTTCTTTGATGTACTTATGCAAATGCAATATATGACAGACTCCATTTGAGTATCATCAATATGACTAATACAACATTTAACATTTTACACAACCTATACAGTCCTCCAAAAAAAAATTAAACCAATCATATTGTGCCTCTATCTATCTATCTATCTATCTATCTATCTATCTATCTATCTATCTATCTATCTATCTATCTATCTATCTATCTATCTATCCAATCTACATCTATGTATCAAAAGATCATAGATACTTACTACACTATTGATCTGTGAGGATCGTAAGAAGCCTAGAACTACATTGCCTAGTAGTTTTAGCCCTTGTATTTTGCATATGCATAACCCAGAGGCAGACAGAGCAAGGAAATGTTCTATAAGTTCACATGCCACTGTGTTGTAAAATTCATGTTTGCAGTATTCAACAAAAGTTGCTTAACTATTTAACATTTAATTTAAAGAACTGAAAATCACACACTTTTGAGTAAATATTTTCTATAACTTCTTACTCAGAATTATTCATATCAAGCTACTTAGATTACTGCTTTATGAGGTTACAAATTTAATATGCTTAATTCTATAACTCTGTAAAATTGAAGCAGGAATTTATATCTTTTTTTTACATCATATAAAATAGAAGGCAGTACAAACAGTAATTTCTTGCTTCAGAGTCCTACAAGTTTAATATAGTGCAACTTAGCCAAAGAAAAACTTTTTAGTGACAAATGTTGGCTTGCTAGGCATTGTAAGGTAGCACTGGTGATCAGTGGTACAGAAATGTTTTGAAATGTCTACTGAGAAATTATTTTTTTCCATAAAGTGTTTTGTGTTGGATGGTAGGGTTTATATATGATGTATGATATGAGGGTTTATGTATGATATTATACAGAGCTATGATATTTTGACTTCACTTTGTGGCAATTGAGACAAAACATGCACTATTAAAAACTGGGACAAACACTTCCATTTAATTACCAGAAAATGATATCACCAATGTCCACTTGGTAGATTAACAAACTGTCCCTTACTGTAATGAGATAAACAAAAAAAATGGAAGAGGTTACGCTCCATACACCCCATGAGCTCACTCATGCACAGTGTATCTATATATATATATGGGTCCTCTTCAAATTACCAAAACGTCAGTTCACCGACACGCGGAAGAGGAACGCGAAAGGACCGACAACGCAGTTGACCGACATGCTGAAATCCCGACAGCTGGAAGACCGACAAGGGGAACGTGTAAGCGCGACTTGGTAAGTATGCGATAGTGAGGGATTTTGGATTAGGGAGCGGACAGGTAAGTGTGCAATAGTGAGGGATTTAGGGTTAGGGTGTGTGAAAGGTGAGTGTGCGGTAGTGTCGGAGTTAGGGTTTGGGTAATGTAAGTGTGTGTTAGTGACGGGTTTATGTTTTAGGGTGGGTTAAGTAAGTTAGGAATAGGGTGCAGGTAGGGTACGTGTCTGGTACTGTTGGACCTTAGGGTTAGGGGTGGGTTAAGTGAGTTAGGGTTAGGGTGCAGGTAGGGTAAGTGTGCAGTAGTGTCGGACCTTAGGTTTAGGGGTGGGTTAAGTGAGTTAGGGTTAGGGTGCAGGTAGGGTAAGTGTGCGGTAGTGTCGGACCTTAGGGTTAGGGTTTGGGTTAGGGCTAGTGGATATGTAATGTAGTGTAATGTGTTGTTTACGTTTAGTGTGTCGGTGTAATGGTGTTCGGTGTTTTGCGTTGTCGGTATTGTATGTTGTCGGTTATTTGGTGTCGGTGGTTTGTGTGTCGGCGAACTGGCGTGTTGGTGTTCTAAAGTAGACCCATATATATATATATATATATATATATATATATATATATATATATATATATATTCAAGCCTAAAACACCTTTTTTGTATACTTCCATTTCATACCCATACTACCTTATAGTGTCCAGAACTTTTTTGGGTCTGGCTTCTTGAAATAAGTAGCTAACCAGCTATTAAGAGGCAGTATTAGAAAGGGCAAGGATTTATTAACAAAATGACACTAAGATTGTTAGTCTAGGATGTCCTTCAGTGGACAAATTAATCTTTGTTTGCCACTTAGTATTCATATTGTCAAATTTATGTTCATATTTTTTATAACTGAGAGCTCTACATGTTATTGAGGTGTATGTTGTGAAACACCAATGTGGGAGACAGGACAGTTCACTATCAGTGCTGGTTTATATCACATTATCCTGGAGATATTGCTAGTTGTTTCCTTGTAATTATGAAATAATCAGTATTTCCATATGTGCTTAATACTTCACAAACCGAGTGACTTACGAACTGTTGCTTGACTATAAGTGAAACCTTAGATGTTAAAGAAAACTGACTTTTATATTTGCACTGTAAGTTACAAGTCTTGAGAGATATCTGGCATTATTTGCATTGCTAATTATACAATTAATCATATGTTTTCATATTTCTGTAAATATCTCAATACACATGCACACAAAGAGTATTTTTTTGTCATGTGGAATCGTATTTCTGGTTAAAAAATTGTTCTACCAAAGTAAGACTAGGTTGTACAGTTTTCAAAATATGAAAATTTGTTTGTGGACGTTTTCAAAAAATATAATTTGGGGTTTGTATGCCTTATAATATATGACAGTATTTACATAAAATACTATGAATACACCAGCTATTATCACTTTAAAGAATACTTCTTTCTGATAATGCTTCTATTTAAGTTTTAATAACTTTAATTTTTCACAAAATAATTGCATTTGTTTATCTTAAGATTTTTAAGTTTATTTTTTTCAGAAAATGCTCTGAAATTTAGGCTGTGTGTAGGCCTCTTCTACATCCATAGGTATTAATGAGAAATATTGTTGTGAGTTTTGTTGCAATGTATTGTATTGTATGAGTCAATGGTGAGCTTTTTGGGAGGTCCCCCCTTTTTTCACTATGGTGTGCTGCAGATGACCCCTTGCAGTCACAACAAAGTTTTAGCTACTTAGTTTCTGAATGTCCATGATGTTTTACATTTTCTTGTCTGAGTCTTTACTGGTGCATTCAGACCAGTGAAATCAAACCCCACTAGCTATAGACGTGCCTTGCTTTTTTTCTGAGTTGATTATTACAGTATAAGTGGATTGTCTGGTAATACTTCAAAAAATGCAGCACTTGCAAGACAAGCCTGAAGTTTATAACATTAGGGTGACTGCAAAATATCTTAAATAACATCCAAACTAAAGGGTAAAATGATTGCACAGACAAACCATTTAATAAACTCTACAAGATCCAGCAAAGCCAGAGTCTTCCCTTTGTGCATACCTTTCAACATTTTAATGCAAGAAATTTGGACAGAGCCTAAAATAATGTGGAGACAAAGGCCTGAAAATAGGGACAGATTTTAAGTATTGCTCTTCCAAATTTAGAAAGTTTCTAAAATAACAGGCTTTGTGTTAGCATGCATTTTCTGAAGGTTATAGAGTCTGAAACTCAAATGTCTGTCATTATTTACTGACTTCAATCCTCAGTGATTTGTCAAAAACTCAGCATGTGTATTAATAAGTGCGGCCAGTCAGCACAAGTGATGCATTCTGTAA